>NC_133796.1:19433079-19600579 GCF_043250625.1 Sebastes fasciatus | reverse complement strand
ATTCCTAACCTTAACCATCTTGCGAGAGTGCAGTCACTGATTTTTAGGCCAGTAGAAATAAGCTGTGAAGACAACACTGACATGACGAATACTCCCTCTCTTCTAGCTCGGTTTTGGATCCCCACCAACTCCTGAGGGAAATGTCTGGCTCTAAAGCTGCTAAGTGCTCTACAAGGGTCATCAGCTAGCTGCTAACTTTGCAGTAAAAGCTCTTCCATTAAAAACAGCTTGCCTGAGAGCGCTGAAAGACACTATAAAGCTTTGTGGCGTTGAGGGGAACTGCAGAGTCAGGTGATAATTGTCTGTGGGTTCATCACTGCAACATATTCAATCGATTGTTATTACAAAAATATTGATTAAAGCTAGGGCTGTTGCGATTAGTACCAACGTATGTTTCTTTTAATTTTTTTATACTGCATTGCCTCAATGCTTCATCGCCTGGAGCTCCCCCTGATCACCTACCGATTGAACGGTGAATCTAATGAACGACCCACAGTGCCGCCGGAGCTCGCCCCAAAGTCTACGGACTTTGGGGCGAGATCCGGCGGCACTGTGGGATGGAGGGAGAGCGGGTGCCGCTCATCTGCATGTACTGCCCGTTATGCAATGACACAGAGCCGGTTTAGGCTTGAATCATCATTGCGCATTCTGCGTTGATTGATGGTGCCAGTGTGTGCGCGTGTGTGTGTGTGTGTGTGTGTGTGTGTGTGTGTGTGTGTGTGTGTGTGTTCATTAGGCTCATTAGGAAATGTACCTTCTCTTATTATTTTATTTCCGCCATCATTTTAAGTATATTTCTTTGTGTAGGGAATTCCATAAAAACAATAGATAACGTTTGAGTAATTGTGTGATGTGCCTTCATTATTACATGTTTAATTAATTATGATGCATTTGTTTTTCCTCCCATCTTTCTCATGTTGCACTTTGTTTAATATGCAGAACTTAGCCTACTTTTTTACTTTGTTAAGGGATTTATGAGATAACTTGGATTTATTTTGTTGTTGCACTACTGATCTAAATAATACGCCCTCTTTTTATTCAGTTTAATCATGTTGGAGTTGCCAGTTTAAACATACAGTTTTGCAATTTAATATGTAAACCTTTTACATTTTTTAAATTTGTCAAAATAAAACAAACTTAAATAATAAATTTGAGGATAATAAATCGTTTAGATTAATCAACTAATATACTAAATAGTAGACTCAAATAGTTGAAGAATTAATAAATAGAAAATTTGTCGTTAATGGTAGCCCTTTTTATAGCTCCTTTAAACATTTCTATCCTCAGAGGTCACTTTTATTAACACAGCTTTGACTTTTCACCAAATGAAAGTTCTGTGTTTTCCCTTTAGAGTTTACTGCAGTTTAAACTGTCAAACTCTCCAGGCCTGAGTTTTTTTTCCTCGAGACCGTGCAGCGGTGCTCCCGAGTCAATGAAGGGGAAACACACAAAGCCATCTAAATAGAAAAGATGTGACAATGAAAATCACTGATGCCCCACTTGCTTGCAGTGTTATTGCTGAAAAAAGAGGCAGCGTGCTCAATATTTAACTTACCCTTGGGATAAGCTTAGAAAGAAAAAAAAAAGCCTATGAATTCCTTTGCATTCTTGAAAAGTCAACCTGTGATACGGAGAGCAAAGAGTCAGCACACATACACACACACACACATACACTCAGGCAGAAACACACATTAGGATCTTCTGCGGTCAATGCTAGGTGGGAATATCAAATCCATGAACTCAGCAATCTGCTGAACGTGTGTTAGAGAACAGCAAAGCAAAATGGGTGCTGAGAGCAAGCAATAGTAAGCAATCCTCTGTATACATGTTTGTGTGTGTGTGTGTGTGTGTGTGTGTGTGTGTGTGTGTGTGTGTGTGTGTGTGTGTGTGTGTGAGTGCATGGCCTTGGGTGTATTCGCTGTGTACATGTATGTGGTAAACTGTACCATTATGCTGAGATGTTCTAATATAAACTGTAGCTGGTGGTCAGGACCGGGTCACTCTTTCATTGCTGACAAAACACAAACACACATACACACACACACGCACACGCACACACACACACACACACACACACACACACACACACACAAACACACAGCACCTGAAAGCCACACAATTTTCTTTGAATCCTTTTCTTCCATTTCTGTCTTTCTCTCGCAGTCGCCTCCTCTGTCTCTAATTTTCTCCCCTCCTCAATAAAGATATTTCTCCCTGACAGTGGAAATCAATTGCTTGTTTCATCTGACAACAATGCCGTTTTACTGCAAACAAAAAACAAATGAAAGCGGTCCTGTAGCCCAAATTCTTATGACAGTTAGCAGCGGTTACCTTGTTTTTCTTTTTACTAAATAAAACAACATCAACAAATTTCTACTGTTTTTTCCTCTATTATCCATCACAGTTAACAGCTTTATTCTTTAAAGACACATTATGTTGTGCTTTGCTTACAGTTAATAATCCATCTGGGAGAAATAATAGTCTCCAGATACATGTCACAGTACAAACTTCAATGTCGCTTCCTTGTTTTCTTAATAAGAATATCTTAGGAGTTAGTAGAAAGAGCAGGCAATTTCAAACTGGGTCCGACAGCCTAAATCTTTAAAAAATCATAAAGTAAATGAGCAATTACATCATTAGCCAAAGACGTTTTCTTTTAACATGTTAACCTTCTGAGACACGCGGGATCGTGGACGATCCGATCGACTTTACTGTCTTTAAGAGGCTGTAGCAGGTTCAGTTTTAGAGCTAGAGTGAAAGTACAGATATCATATGAATCTAGACGACCTAAGGAAGACATTGGTACATGTCATGCCAGCATGTCAGGAAGGGGGCTAAATAACACTCCAAAATTAGGCTGAATTTTGGAAAAACTGGCATGGCCATTTTCTATGTGCTTTCCATATGTATATTGACAATAAGAAGGTTTCTGAGCAGTTTCCAGAACAAAAGTGCTCGACATCCAGTCGCCGAAAAATGTAATTCTTGCAGAAATCTAAAAATGTCAAACGTTTTTAATACTAAATCCCAGCATTGGCTTTTTCTATGGTATTCCTCAAGGTGTTAGTATCTCAATGTGGTATTTTGGAGGGATTTTTGATCATTCTTATCAATTGTTGAGTGGTAAAAAAATGGTTACATTTAGCACCAAATCTGTGTAACAAATGGTATCAACCCAAAAATGTCTGCAACAACTTGATGAGACATAAGTGAGCATGGGGATGACCATCACATACTTATATCATCATGTTCTAAGCCCTTATACACTTTCACAATTTATTTTAATTAATTAACTAATTAACTAATGTTTATTTCTGATTTATGACTAGAAGAACTTGACACACAGTGCTGCGCTGCATCTCAAATTAATCTTGAGGCTCCCAGCTTTCCCACTTCTATGTAACATCTACTGTTGACCTGCTATCTCCCCCTAAAGACCCCCTGTGCCCCCCTAAAAAAGCCCCAAAAAAACAGGTCCATTGTGGGTTTCAGAGGGTTAAGCAATGCTGCATGTGGTTTTGAATGTGCAAGTGTGTGTGTTCTTGCATATTTATCTGCAGGTGTGTGTGTGTGTTGTTAAGACACATTCAAGAGAAAAGGAATGAGACACTCACTAGTCTTCTATCACAATCTCTCCCTGCTGTGAAAATGATTCACTTATCTCCTCCCTTTCCCTTTCACTCTCATGACAACAGCCATTATAGCAGTATGCATTTTTCAGTTTATGATTTAGATTTAAGTATACTTCTTAACTTGTTTATGACAGTGATAAGTTTAGCATATCACAGTGAGGTTACTGCAACACATCATTTGACCATGAGCTCTGTCTGCTTGTTAACCTCCTGTAGCTGGAAGATATTTTAAACCATTCATACCACAAAACCGAGGTGAAATTTCCACAATAAATTATTCTTTCAATTCTAATTAGGATCCGGTAGCAGTCTTTCATTTTTCTGTTTCTTTTCTTTCTTTCTCTGGGTATTTCTTTTGTTAACTGGGGATATTCAATTCGATTTCATTTTGTTCACATATTTATTCGATAATAATCATGACTTTCAGGCCCTGACACACCAAGCCCACGGTCGTCCGTCAGACAGTTTGGAGCCGTCTGTGAGCGTCCGTCGTCCTAGGGTTTTCGGTGTGTCCCGCACCATCGGATCTAGTCTGCCCGTGTCAGAGTTTTGTTGAATTGGCGGCGGCGCCCGTCAGTGAGAGAAATCACTCTGATTGGCTGTGCAGCTTGAACGAATCAGTGGACGAGAAAAAAAAAAAAAAAGCAAGCCAACGAGTAAAGTCAAGAGGAAAAACACAGACGGCTTGTCTCATTTTCATCTTCATCTCATCTGATCATTCCAGTACACGGATATTTTGACAACAACATGGTCATCTGGAATGAAGCTAAATGGTGAGTGAGAGGGGTGTGAAAATGGTCAGCAAACGCCACTTCATTTCATGCACGTATCATAACAACGGCTTAAAAATTAGCAGTCCTCGGTATTACGGTTTCCCTTTTTGAATGACAAATACAGACTACCGCCCCCTGCTTGTAGGGAGCGTTATTTCCTCTCACGCAGGATCACAACGTACGTGGTAGTTGGCCGTCAGCTGTAGTCTTTGCGGTGTGTTCAAGTGCAACTTTTTGGCCAAAACGAAGAAAACGTGAGGCGACGCAGCTGGTGGCCTTCGTCGCCGCTAGTTCTTTCATGTCGGCTTAGTGTGTCCCCTGCTTTAGAGAAAGTGAATTAAGTCAGTTGTGTTTTTCTTTGTTATTTGATCTTTTCTTCAACCTCTCTTTTCATCAAAGAGTTATCAAGGAATGACTCAAAATTCCACAGATTTTGAAGCAATAAATAGATTATATGTAGGTGGTCTGCAGTCACAGATTCGGAGCTTCTAGTTCTACTTGAGTCAGGGTGAAATGAACACATCTATTGGCACTGAGTCATGGTCCAGTTGACAAAGCACTTCACAGATATGAAACACTGTATCAGCCCTTCCCCTGGAGAATATAGACATGAAAATAGAACCAGAAATGTAAATTCACCTGACAGATTGGCTTACCTCATATAACCTGGGTGTTTGTTGCGTTGGTGGAAATGTGAAACGTTTTTCCCCATGACTCATTTGTTTAATTGCTTTTCATTATTTTACTGAAAACATGATCACGATCACTGCATCGTGTATTGTGAACACATTGTAATTACACTGTAACGGCGTCACAAGATGTCAACGTATTAAGGTGCATTATGAATGTGGCAGGTGTAGAGTGGGTTATGAGGTTATTACAGGTGATACAGGGCCTTTATTTAGCTTTGTTTGAAACACTTCATCAGCCCATTAAAAAGCAAAAACCTCCATAATTCATACAGAATTGGGCTGTTCTTACAACATGCACAATTAAATTTGGGTCATTGCTGATGGAAGCCTTCAGGAGCAGAACATTTTTCTTTAAATTGATGAGTTATACACTGGATGTTTTAAGAAAGAAATAATTTGGTAGAAATTATGCCTTGAAGCCTGGGCTGTTACCATCCTAAACCGCAGCAGTTTTTTAAACTGATGGCCAGAGACGGGCTGCAGTAATTCAGTTGTAAATAATTAAGCTTCCTTTCTCCAGCAAAATTAATTGGGTTCTGTCAATTCTAGTATTTACCTAATTAGTTACACCTGTACCAGCTCAGTATTTTACTGTTCTAAACAGACTTTTACTGGAGGCGAGAAGGAGTTAGTAGGAGAGGGAAGTATATCCCTGTAAATTCAATTTGTCAGGGCTTCTCTGTATAGGTCTTCCTTCCTGTTTTTTTCTGTGTGCCTGTCTCTTGAGTTTATTGGTCCCTGTGGATTTGAGTGTCCCTTGCGTATATGAGAGAGAGGAAGAGACAAGAGGTGGGGGAGACGGAGAGAGAGACAGAGATGCTCTGCTGTGCGATTTCTGCGATAACATTATGTGTGTTACAGTTAAAGTGCATGCGAGCCCCACACACACAAACAGGGCAGTATAACCAGAGGCCTGTACTACGAAGCAGGATTTGAGGTTAGCGAGGTAACTTCAGGATTAACCCTGGGTTTTCCGTCCTACGTCGGTGGTTCACTTCTTACCGGGGTAGATCACCATGGTAACTTATGCTGAACACCTAACTTGCTCCGCAGCAGGTTATGTTCCAGATAAGAGATCAACCCGTATAAAAGCACCGCCTACTGACCAATCAGAGCTCATGTGTGGATCGTATGATAATATTACACAAATATGTAAGTTAAAGTCATAATCCAGGCTAAAAACAACACACTTTTAACTGATAAATGCAGGAAGGATAGCTGGCTGTATGCTGTGGGTGCTTACCGCTTTGAATTATGTTTTTATATTTCTTTTTTTAAGTCCATTTCATACCGCCGGAATCAGGGACGCAGCTGAAAGAAGGCCGAAATACTCATACACGCCACATCTTTATCAAAGGGCATAATGAAGTGCAATCTATTCATCCATTATATTCTGAAAGATTTTTATAATATCACTGCCCCATCGAGATGACCATATCTGACTTTTAGGTATTCTGTTAAATTAAAGTCTGTTAATCTACGCATTCACACATCAGCAATTTTTTCTTTTGCCAGCTGTCCTTCCTGCATTTGGCATCTTCAACTGTGTTACTTTTAGTCTGAATTATGTGTTTAAATTCTTTGTATTTGTCTAATATTATAGTTTGCTCTGTGTTTGTAAAATATGCCGCTCTGCTGACAGTAGCAGTCCATGTTTGTGAAGGTGTGTTAGCTGGGCCGGCTCTCTGGAGTGTGTGTGTGTATACTATATAGATAGGTATAAGGCTGACGCATGTAGAAAAAGATCCAAAGAAAGATTTCTAGAAATGACCTGGAACTTTTCATTCCCAGCGATACACAACAAAGAGAAATGCAATGTAGAAAAGAGGCAGAAATGAATGCACACAATGAGCAGAGAGGTAAAGAGAGCAAAAGAGAGAGCAAGCGAGAGAGAGATTTAATTTTTTTGCATCTATATATTTGCCCTTGGGGCCATAATACTTTATGCTGCAGTATGCTTTGTTATTCATCTGTTGGGACATTGATGTTTCACATGAGCTAGCAGGTTGTATGAGTGTGAGAGAGAGACACACAGAGAGAGAAACATACATACATGCATGGGCAGAGAGAAAAAATGAAACGGAGAGTATATAAGTTAAAATGGAAATGGTGAGGATGCGAGAAAAGAGGAAGCAGGAAGCAGAGAGAAACAGAGGCGAGGGGGGCAGGAGGTCAGCAGTGGGGACAGGTAGAGTTAAATATAGTAGATATAGCTACAGGGACCGGAAAAATAAAGAATGAGAAGGAGTAAGAGCTGAGGCACCCAAGGTTTTCTGAGTTTTTCTTCTTCATCTCGAGGGTCTCGAGGGTGTCGTATGCTGTACAGATTGTAAAGCCCCTTGAGGCAACTTTGTGATTTTTTGATACTGGGCTCTTGACTTGATAAAGACAAAGTAAAGGACACTATGCTTCATTCAGGCAGAGTATAAGTGTTTCACTCTAACACCATTTTCTTAGTTATACATGTAAGAGAAAAAAGGTTTTAGAAAAACTGTAAAAAAAATTGAGGTTAACCGATTATTAACCATTAACTGACAAGATTGGTGTGATGCTTGCAGCTGTGCTGTAGTTGTAGTGCCTAACAAACCGCCCAGCTGCAACGATAAGACGATACACCAACAGGTTAAATCCATCATTTATCACCAGCTGCAGTGTATGCGCAAAACAGTCAACAGAGTGCTCAGTTCACCCGTCCAGGGGAGTTAGCAGCCAAGATGCTCGTGAGCACATGCAGCTACTTTCCCTGTAAAAATCTCCACCGTATCATTTTGTTTAGATGTTAAGTTATCAGCTGTGGGTCTACCTGGTATAACGTTAGCGAGTGTCGGACAAACCATGTGTGTTTGAGACGACGATGAATATGAAGTTATCAGTAACGTTATACGTTAAATAACTTTAAATGCTACAACTCCTCAAGACCCAAGCCAAGTTCCCGTATCCTGCTACACTGGCTCAGACTCACTTAAGGTGGGCTGTTAAGGTGGACTAGCTATTCTCCTTTAAGTGACAAGCCGCTCCAAGTTTTGTTCTTAATGTCGGTTAACGGTTTAACCGTTTATTATCAACATCCCTAGTTTCAAACCATATTTTAGTTTTTTTTTGTGAGTTGATATAAATTTATCTGTGTTAAATGGGCATATGATATCGTCTCATATCAATTGCAGGCCCCTGAATTGAATCAAATCAAAATTGTATTGTGCCAGATTTTGTGATATTAGCAAATATGGTATCGTTGTCCAAAGAATCCATATAATATTGCATCATGATGAAACGTGTGACTTACACCCCTTGTAAGAGGAGAAAATGAAAAAAGAAGAGAGATCTCACAGAACTATGCATAAAAATCCTGAAAAGCAGGATTGTGATTATTAGGCTATGTCAGTTTTGTGGTTCTAAGAAATAAACAAATGTTCCAACTGTAATATATTGACTATTTACTGTGATATATTCAAAACATTTCAACACAACATACATTTCTAAAGAATTAAGATGCTTTTAAAGACCCTGAATTATGTTTTCCCGTCAGTTTCTCTCAGTGGGCTCCAACATGAACACAAGCTTTTATGCTAAAGTGGTGATTAATATTAAAACATTTGTTTTTCTGTATTTCTTTTCTATGTCTGTGCTTTTCTCACTGGTTTGAAATGGGCATAGCTCAGTTTGGAACAAAGTGATGCCACAAATTCCTGTGCACCAATCGGGACTGAGCAAAACATGATGACAGTTGTGGGGTTGTGTGCCTATTTAATCAGGCAACTTCCATTCAACTCTTATGAATCCACAAACACACAGCTCTTATGAGGCAGATTAGCTTGAATAATTGACTGTTAAATCTTGTGATAAATCATCATCATCATAAATCATCATCATAATGTTTTTCCCCTAACTTTGATTGTTGCACACTTAGTATGAATATTTAATGATATAGGGAAATACTTCAGGTTTGAAACCAAATTTTCAGAGGCTTAAAATTGTTTACTTGCTTGCAGTAATGAGTTTAAAAACTGGGGCCAATTCCTTATCAGTCAAATGTGGGTAGGTGAAATGTATAATGTGTCACATATGAGATGTTCGCGGACATGATGTTACGCCAGAGCAGATTACTAACAGCAATGTTGCACTGGTGCAGTGGTAAATATGATTTCTGTAAGTGGATAATTTCCTGCCTGCATGAGTTCAATAATGCTGTGGCTTGCGATGCCATTACTAGACCAACATTAGGGAGAGGGCACACCAGAGGAGGATGTCAACACAAATTTGATGGGTCAGTGTTGTCTGGTATCAAATTACAGTATGTCTTCTCAGACCATAGCTTATTTCAGAAAATGTATTGTTTTGCACATTGCACGGACTACAAGCACACCAAAAATGTGATTACTGCAACAATCCACAAAGAGGGGATGGATGATTCTCACCAGTGGGCTATTTGTCGTCTTCAACTGCCTGTATTATGTATGAGGGGCTTTCCTTCTCAGTTGATGAAATTCTGTAGCTATCTGAAGGCAGCAATACAGGAATGTGCACTCCATCTGTAGCATATCATTTGAAGGATTGTAAGTATTTTCAAAGCAGCTCACATTCCTCATCCTTGAAAAAAATCTTGCTGAACCAGCGCTCAAACTGATACACACTTGTTGCACATTTTGGAGTAGCGTGTATTTGTGCTTTGAGACTCTGCACCTCCTGATAAAGCACGTCAGTTTTCCTCATGGGAGAGTTCTGGGCTCTTTTCTCCATTATAAAATGTCAGTGTGCGGTGGGAGCACAGCACACTGCTGTTAAATGGGATGAGAGGAGCTGATCTGATTGTTCATGATTGATAACGATAATTTATTCCTCCTAATCCAGCCTCTTTTACATTAGCGCTGCAGGTGCACTGCCAGAGAGCCACGGCCTCTGGTCATGAAATTACCAAAAATCTGTCAGTCACGGCCAAGTGCACTAGTGCAGTGAATTTGACTCGCAGAAATGGGATCCTCTGAGGAAGTAGAAGGGGAGGTTGAAAGGAGGAGGAGAGGGAGTGAGAAATGCAATGAAAGTGGAACATGGAGAGAGAAGAGGGAGAAGCTGTTGTCTCGTTTCAAAGGGAGAGGGGAAAAAGGGAGAAAGAGCAAGAAACACAAAGAGTGAAACCCCCTTTCCCATCTCACAGGAAGAAATGAAAACTTGTGTCGTTACCAGGGAGGGTGCTTTTATTCTGGTGTTTCTATAGCAACAGCTTCTATGTGCCCATTTTCAGACCTGCAGTTATTATTATGCAACGTGTGAAAAAAAACAAAAAACACACAAATGCCAGAAACAATATGATTATTAGTAATCAGGCAGAGACAGACATCATTTATTAACACACCCTACTGCATGCATACAGTACAGGCTGATACACACGCACACACACACACACACACACGCACACACACACTCCCACAGAAACAAGTGAACACACACACACATCGGTGCATGGGACAAGTTTAAGATGATATGACATGTTCCCTCTATGGGCTTCCTTAAAAAGCAGGATGGTAGAAAAGGATATACAGGTAACAGGGAGTGCAAAAAATGTGATATTCAGAAAATTGCATCAGGACTTTATTTATACCTCACTGTTCCTTTCCTTTTCTGTCACTCTGTCTGTCCATCCCTGGCTCTTTGTGTCACTCTGTGTGTCCTAATTTGTATATTTGTGTGCATCTGTTTGTGTATGTGTGTGTAGTTATACTGTGTATCCGGTATGATCGCGGCCCGTTGTCATTTTCAGGAAGACAGATTGAGACAGAGAGACATTACACAGGACATAGGACATCCATCTTCTACAGTATCTCTGTGTGTGTGTGTGAATGAGCCCACAGCTCTTTAACTAACTACGTCATGTCCATGCATGATTTAGCGAGAGATTTTAAACATACACACACACACACGCAGGATCATTAAACTCAGCGGATGCTGCTTCTTGCCTTCAGCACTTCCCATGACAACAGAATCCCATCAACACTTTCACCTAACCTTTTGTTGCTGCAGTAATCACCGATTAACAATCTGTTAGAAAGACAAGAAAAAGGCGAGTGGGGAGACGGAGTGGGAGTGATGGGGGTGACGCTGTGATAAAGGGAGGACAGGAAAATAAATAACGCAAATAAATAAATAAACGCAGTGTATGAGAGGAGGGAGGGTAGACACACACACATACACACACTCGCAGGTCAAATGCATTGCGTCTACTCAGCATAAATCGTTCTACATGACAGACTATTGTAATTAGCCTATTATAGGGACAGTAATCACATTACCATCAATGGGTTCCTATTGAGATTAAACGGAATACATTTACGAGCTGCTAAAAGGTTCAAGGGATTGAGGCACACACACACTATGGCTTCTACGTAATATTTTAATCTATAAACTCCTGAAAATCCTGAAAAAATAAATTGTCTGAAACCATAAATTCTCAACGGCCACATCCAGGCTCAAAGAATGACAACTTCAAAAAACAAGCATCAAATAAACTCGAGGCAGTCTGCTTCAGCCATCCTGTGATTTTGGTCTCAGAGGGGTCTGACTCCTGAGGAGTATGACATCCTGTCACCATCGCCACCCTCGGCATTATTCATGAGCTCTTTCTCTTTCTCTCTTTTATTTACATACACACACTAAAAAAAAAAAAAAAACTCGCTGCTGGCATGCGTGGATGTTATTTCCCCAAGTTGAGTTTTCCAGGCAGAATGACAGTAACTTCATCTGACCACTAAAAGAGCAGTAGAGCCCCACCCAAGGGAACTCAAACCAAAGCTCAGAAACAGAAACCAAAAGTTAGAAACCAAAACCAAAAGGCAAGCAATGAAATGATGCTTAAAATGTTGCCTTTTAACATAAAGCTCCTGTCACATTTTGCAGGGTTAGTTTTGGATCCTGTTATTTGTGATCGGTTTGTTTGATCATGCATTTGTTTATTTCGTTATTACATCAAAATCAATTACAAGCAGTGCTGTCATGACATATATTATGACTTTAATATGACACTGTATGACAACACCCATGTTTAATCAAAAGATCAGTTATGTGGATTTAACCCTTACATACATACCTCAGGTCTTTAGCGACCATGTTACGCCCTGTCTAATTCATTAATTTAATTCAATTAAGCACTCAACTCACTTGTATCCCTCAAATTATTTGTTTTTAACAATTTTCTGGCATTGAAATATCAAAAAACATTGTTTATCTAATGTTTTTCTCTAGAAAGTTTATAGGGTAGCTAGAGTGTTTGGAAAAAATTACATCCATTTAAGGGTTAAACATAAGCTTGAGTTGCGTTGACCTAGCGCATGCCTTTAATTTACCAGAGCATTATGTATTTATACTTTGCAGGTGACTGCAAACATTTTTAGCATAACAATCAATACGCTAGTGATTTGAAACTCAAAATCATATGTATATATAACTCAAAATCACGTTCTCTAAAGGAACAGTGTGTAACATTTCGGGGGACCTATTAGCAGAAATGGAATATAATATTCATAACTATGTTTTCATTAGTGTATAATTACCTGAAACTAAGAATTATTGTGTTTTCGTTAGCTTAGAATGAACTCTTCATATCTACATAGGGATCGGGTCCTCTTCACAGAGTCCGCCATGTTGCTCTCCATGTTTCTACAGTAGCCCAGAACGGACAAATCAAACTCTGGCTCTAGAGAGAGCCTTTCATGTGTTTACGTTACCTGAAGTCCACCATAGTTCTCCGACACGCTTGTGAAACTGCGGTAACATGAGCCGCAGTGTGCAAAATAGTGGTACCGCCAGCCGCCGTCTGACTTCCGTTTCTCCTAGAGTAGTGTTATTATGGTAAGGATGGCCTCTGAGCGAAGCGAATGGCGTTACCACAGCTTTGCACTTGTCGGCTCACGTTATGGCATTCTTGGAAAGGGAGGAGTGACAGGAGGGGTACTCAGTTGGTTGCAATATGCAACCACACCACTAGATGCCGCCAAATCCTACACACTGTACCTTTAAGTATCTTTGACATCTTACCCAGATTCTGATGAGAAGATTGTAATTTATTCTCCTCTGTGGTTCCACTACAGAGACAAGACCTCTTTCGACTAGCTTAGCTCAAAGACTGCATTGCTCCATCAATAATGAAAAATGAAAAATGTCTCAGTATTCAGTAAATCAGACTGTGTGTGATGCCGGATTGCTCGTTACGGGATGACGCATCAACACGGCCTCCTTAACCACATACAAACGGCTGTGTTTAGTGTCGGTGTGTGCAGTGATGAACATGTGTGTTAATGCCAGAGACAGCAAGGTTACATACTGTATGTGAATGAAACAAGCTTGAGATTATATATATCTATTGTATGTGTTTAAGATAAATACAGCTGGAGGACAATAGAGCCATTAAACTGATTATAGTTATAAGGATGTGCAGCCATTGTAATTTTTAACGATCACTGATAGTGAGAGGGAGAGAGGAAGAGATGAGCAAATGCAAGGGGATAAAAGGACAGGTGGAATGGATACATGGAGGAAAGATTGGTACTTAAAGAAATGGAAAAATAACTGATCATAGATGAGTAATGTACTGATTGAATACTGAGTGAAAGGACCAAGAGAGACAGTGAATACAGAGCTCTTTATCCAAATTATCTCCATGATGTTATTATCAGACAGAAATGGAGCTCCTAATGTCTACTGTGAGAGTGAAATAAAAATGAGTAAAGCAAAGATACATCTTTTTTCAATCTTGTACTGATAACTAATTGAAAAGTATAAATGTACTTGTTAATATTGCTTAAAAATAGTTATGTTATTAAAGAGAAAACAACAACAATGCATCTGAAATATCAGAAATGAAGGGTATTCCTGCTTCACAAAATATCCCACCAGCCAGACAGAGAAGTTGAGAAGTAGGTCAAATAACATCTATAAATACCTGTACCGATACCTTAATGGCTTCTAATTATAGGCAACATTTAAGAAGTTATTTCATGGTACAACACTTCATCTGGTTTAATGAAAAAAATCCTACATCTTGACATTTAAATTCTCTCTACACTCCCGCCTCCATGAAAATGGAAAAAAAAAAAAAAAAAGGTCCTTTTAAAGTTTTAGAAGCCTTGAATTTTATCTCGTAATTGATTCAGAGGATTTAACTTCTATGTATAATTGATTCCGATATTTAATTTTCCTCAGGGAAATTAATTGAATTTTTTACTGTGGTCAAATGAAAGAGAGCATATCTCATGCAATCATATTGCAATGGAGTAATAATTATAATATTGCTGCACTGTGGGCCGTGTGCTGTAATGACGTTTGTCGGTGATTCCCACTCTGAAATATGAAGAAATTTGAGTTTCTCAGTGTGAGTGTTTCCTTATTGTTTACTGTTTATTTGGATCTCCACTTCAGCAACAACTACTCTTCTAATAAGACTCCAGTCTGGCTCCTTTCTGTTGTCTGACTAAAAGAAATCAATAGACTTGGGGCGCCTGATAGCTCACTGCGTACAGAGCGTACCATTAAGGCTGAGATCTTGCTGCAGCGGCACAGGTTCAAGTCCGGCCCAGGGCTCTTTGCTGCAAGTCATCCCCTCTCTCTCTCTCTCTTCCCTGCCTTTCCTGTCTCTCTCTGTCTCTCTCACTATCAAAAATAAAACAGAAATGCAAAAAAATAACCTAAAAAAAAAAAAAGAAATCAATAGACTTGAGTTCAGTGTCCTGATGTGTTCACTATTTACTTTCCAAAGTTCCTCGAGACCAAATAAGTATGATTCCAATACGTGATCTACAATATTAAAGCACAAATAGTGTTATTTCATCAAAGAATGTGGAAAATAACTTTCACCCTGTCGTACTAAACTTTATGTTAGAGACAAATGTGTCAAAGACTTACTTTTACAAAGCATAAAAATGAAGAGTATCTACTGGATGTTCTTTACAGGCTGAGTACATGTTAACATTTCTGTGGACTCAGTAAACAGGAAGTGAAATGCTGATTTTTGTTTGCTTCGTCGGGATTTCAGTACAGCCTGTAACTGTTTTACCAGCTCAGGTGATTTATGGTGTAGTGTACTTATTGTTGTGGGTGCTGTACTCACTTTAGCATGCTGTTTTGATATTCTAGTATCCCAAAGAGGAAAAAGACCAAAGCCCCAAGAGTAAAGGTCAGATACTGCAGAAGAGCATTGAAGTTAGTTTAAAGAAGACAAACTCGCCTTTTATTGTGGTAAAAAAAAGTCTACCGTAAGGCTTTTACCATTAACTAAGCACTGATATCTGCTTCTACTTTATATTTGCTGCCTAAATCTTTAGTGACGCTTCTACACAATTGAATACACACTTATTTTAGATCATTGCAGCCAATACAAAACAATTAATAAGGTTTTAAATAATATTCACCAAAGCAGGTCTAATCATCTGTCACGAATGATACTACAAAGAAATGAATTAATTATCAAATATAACATGTCATATCAAATCCTTGCTGTACTGCTGAGAGATAAAAGTATTTAATATAAGTAAAAACGTACGCCACTAATTTCTTTAATGCATTAGCACAATCGATCTTTCAGAGGTTGTAGCGGGCTCAGTTTTAAAGCTAGAGTGAAAATATTGGCATCACAAGAAACTAAAAAAACTAAGGAATCCATTAGTATCAACCATGTCATACTAGCTTGTCGGGAATGAGGCTAGATAATGCTCAAAACATACACTACATTTTGGCGAGGAAAAACTGGTACGGCCATTTTCAAAGGGGTCCCTTGACCTCTGACCTCAAGATATGTGAATGAAAATGGGTTCTATGGGTACCCACGAGTCTTTTTTTTGCCCACTTCCATGTTGATAAGAGTATTAAATACTTGACAAATCTCCCTTTACGGTACATTTTGAACAGATAAGAAAATGTTCAATTAATTGGCGATTAATCGCGATTAACTATGGACAATCATGTGATTAATCGTGATTAAATATTTTAATCGATTGACAGCTCTAGTATAAAATAGTTATAGGTAATTACTCCTATATTAATAAGTGCTATCAAGGCTTTTGATTATACTCTCTCCAAGTTTAACAAACATGTTAATCCAGCTTGATCCCACATTTTGGTGCCAAACCAGACTTTTTTAATCCACTGCACCTCAGGGCATACAATAGTACAGCCAAATATCAACATATTTGTCAGTTCAATTTCAAATCAAAGGCAATTTACTCTTCTGAAAATGATCCAAACTCATTTGATCTCCTCTTCTCAACTCATGGAGGCGTACAGCTCAAACTTTAGAGACACATGTGAGTGCATCTGTGTGTGTGTGTCGATAATCTCACCCCAGGATGCTGCTGCTGCTGCTCTATTGGCTCTGAGTTGTGAGCCTGCATTATGCTCAGCCACTCAGCCAGTCAGTCATCCAGGAAGCTATTCCATCACCCAGCCAGCCAATCAGTCAACCACCACTGAGTCTGTCAACCAGTTATCTGGTCAGTTAGTCAACCGACCAGCCAATTAGTAAAACCTCAAGCTGGGTCTCGGTTAGAGGAATCCCAACCTTACAAATTGATATCCGAGGGAATCAACATCTCAACCGTTACATATCCCGCGTTTATGGTAATAAATAGATTGTTAGCCCACCATTCTGCTTGTTTGCCCTATTATACATCCATCCTGCTTAGTTTCTATTTCAGTGGGGAAACATGAAGGACAAATTGACATGCCTATGATCATAGTCATCCTTTACGTGTGTGTGTTTTCCAGGGATTCATAACCACGCAGCAGCACAGAGCAGGAGTCACTACCGATAACAGCATAAAGGAATGAGAAAGAGAAAGAGAAAGAGAGAGAGAGAGAGAGAGAGAGAGAGAGAGAGAGAGAGAGAGAGAGAGAGAGAGAGAGAGAGAGAGAGAGAGAGAGAAAGAGAAGGAGAGTCTACATCAGTGTTTGTTTTATTTAGTTTGACAGCTTGTTGACAGCGCTGGCTTGTTTTTGATGCTGTCAGCCGATTATTCATTTTGAGCTGAATGCAGTTTGGACCACAAGGCCTATTAAATTATACACCTTGAACAGAATTGTTCCAGCACCACTCAGACTGTTGAAACTGCACGGGCATGTGGGATAGGAGTTTGTTTCAGTTTAAGCTCACAGCTATGGGAGGTGTGAGAGGGTGTGTGCGCTACATCTGCGTGTGGTGGGGGGTGCTGAGGACACGTTAAATCATAGATGGCCTCCACTGTTCTCACCGGCCTCGGCGAGCAGATTTACTATGCAGGCTGTCAAAAGTGTGACCCATTAAAACCCCAAATTGACTCCTGGAAGTTTTGTTGCTAGTGTGAAGTGACAGAGAGAAAGTGAAGGGAGTAGCAAGTTGTTTCTTTTTTTGTTATTTGCAAAGCATTGAGTTTTGAAAAAGAAAAAGAAACCCGAAGGCTATTAGAATCCCATGTTCACCAGTGGATTTTTTTGTTGTTAGTCTGAACTGACAAATGGTTTCATGTGTTGAATGCACAAAGACACTTTGTTGCCACTGTGATTTACCTCACGCTGACAGAAATGCTTTCTATTACTCTGGTGAATACTAATTCAACTAAAATAGTTGCAGAAATGAATTATTACATTAGAGTCTACCATACTTGCCAACCTTGAGACATAAAAAAAGGGATGATTTCAAAACCAAAGCGGGGAGTTTCAGAGACTTTGTTTCCAGCATTCTGGTGACTTTTAAAGAATGAAAACATCAAAATAATAAGTTCACTGCAACAGCATTTTTATGGTAAATAGGCCAACTTTTAACTCTCAGGAAAGAAAACTGAATAATTTGCCTCTCTAGTATGAACTTCTGGTATAAACGAGGCTGATATTCATCAGTTTTTATTGATTCATTAATTTTTTGCTCCTGCTTGAGTATTTCTTTCTCTTCGTACTCTCCGTTTCTCTCTCTGTCTCTCACTCACTGAAGGTCTTTCAGACACAAAGCCAGAACGGTACCACTGCGCTCTGAAATGGTTTGTACCACGCCACGGGGGCTTTTCGCTGCATCCAGTGCAATTGACTGCGTCAAGCAAAGCCCAACTTAGGCGCTGCACGCTGTAATGTGCGGCGAGTGCAGCTCCAACCGTATTGTGTCGGTCGCGAGCGTGTCATATATATATCTATGGTCGCGAGCAGCTCTCTTCCGCCTGGTAACAACACTTGGTGTAGCTCCATTGCCGTTGGGTGTAAACAACAGGATTTATACACACTGTACAGTGCCAGAAACAGGTTGAGATACGGAAAAGGAAAAAAAAAGTGTGAAAATTGGGAGAAAAACTGGAAAAGTGTGACCCCTGAAGAAAATTGGGAAAGGGCAATGAAAAACGTGAGTCTCCCGGGCAAATCGAAAGGGTTGGCAAGTATTGCGTCTGTTAAAGATAAATATTGTATTTGAACGAAAACAATTTTTGTCTAAAGTACAAGTCCTGCAGTAGGCTTGCCACGGTAGTCAGTGTAACCGGTGTTTCACGGTGTTACGGCATACACTGATTATATCACTTGCCCACAACCCCCACCGCTGTTTTGCTTTTTATTTAATAGAAAATGTGTTGATTTAGTTAATTTCCACTTATCAGCGCCGTGTTATCAATACATTGTTGGACAACGGACGCTACAAGCTGAAAGTGAAAGTGTCTGCTCCGTACGGAGTCTCAGCACAGAGCAGCAGGAGTCAGATTTCACACACACGGGATGAAAGAGAGTTGACAGACAAGACGATCCTGGAAGGGGGCATCCCTCCTCTGTTGCTGAGGTTTCTTCCATTTTTCTTTCCCTGTTAAAAGGTTTTTTTGAGGAGTTTTTCCTTATCAGATGAGAGGGTCGTACTGTAAAGGACAGAGGGTGTCGTATCCTGTACAGATTGTAAAGCCCCCTGAGGCAAATTTGTGATTTTGGGATATACAAAGGGAGGACAGAGCGTTCACTCTTTATGCACAGCGCAGCGTCACCGGGTGGAAACCTGCGGCCTCGCAGCAAAAGCTTGATCGGAGAGGCCAGACACACAGCCGTCCAACGTTAAAGATCAAAGTAAGCACGCTACAGATATTAAGTGTCATCTCGGTATAATCGGTAACACCGGTGTTGTCACAAGTTGGTAACCGGTGGGAAAATTTCCTCACTGTCATTCCTATCCTGCAGAGAGCCGAAGAGAAACTTGTAACTTCTGGCTTCTATTCCTGAAGTAACAAATCTCATTGACATTTGTAATAATTCAAATAACTAAAAATCCAGCCGTGAAACATAGCCTTAATCGACAATATGTTGTGTGGTTCACCCAGAAGATGATGGTAGTCTCGCTTTTGAGACTAGTTATTATACCAGATAACTTTCATTAACAGTCGCTCGATATACTACGTCACCTGCTCTGTGCGCAGGTCATTGTACTACGTCACTCTCTGCGGTCGGCAGACTTACAAGCGTATTTGTAATACATCAAAGACCGTTGTAATCAAAGTATGTTTCCTTCTTAATGTAATTGAGAATGCAGTTTAGTTGTATGGGAACGGAATTTTTAGGAGACAGGGCTGCAGTATGTCTGTTTTTAGCGGCCTTTAAAGAACACCTTTTCCCATAAGCCCTAGACCATCGTGAGTTAAACGTCACCAGCTCAACAAAAGAGGCGAGTCGAGGAGTTAATACATGTCTGTAATAACAGCAGGAGAGAGAGGACTGAATAGTGGAGACAGGTTAAGACTGGAGAGATAACAGTTGGGGAAATGACTTTAGAGGAGAGCTTTTGTGAATATCATTCATGTGGACGAAATCAACAATGATGCAAGTATCTGTGGGAATTTCTATGGGAGCTGTAGTTCTTTGTACGCTGACAAATGAATCGTTGTTTAACTTTGCAAAGTTGCATCACAGGTATCATCACAGGTGTCAGATTCTACAGGCAAGCGCTTGCATACTTGTGTCTGTCTCAGAAAATGGACTGTAATTCCCAGGAACACATTTCATTTCCTCAGAAAACCTGATGAAAGATATTTTGTGTGAGACATCGTTGTCCGTGTTTTCGTCTTACAACTTTAAATTCATAGTCTGTTTTCAGTTCATGAAAGTTAATTGTAACATTTTGGTCGCCTAAAAATGTCTTATTCAGTTTTCGGTTGTACTTAGTTCCACCCTCTCATGTCACTTCTGATTGCAAATAACCAACGTGGGGACGGCCAAAATGCTGAACACGAGGCTTCAAAACGGCAGTCAACAAACCAATGGGTGACGTCACGGTAACTACGTCCACTTCTTATATACAGTCTATGGCTCACTCATGTATTCACACACACACATAGAACGGTTAAAAAATATACTGTATCTAATTAGTGTGCATCCTAAATTTTAGTTTTTCATCAAACCCTTGAGAGATGCCTATTCCCTGTTTGAATAGAGCTTGTGCAAATTTTCAAAAAAAATAACCAAATCCCATGATACATGAGTGTGAAATATTGTAGAAATAACCCGACTCCCTGAAAGACTAACTTACCCTTCTGTTACCCTCTCTGTCTCTTCTTCTCGGCCTGTTTTCTCTCTGTCTCTCTTTTTCCTTCTAGTTACTGACACACTAAATTCACTTCTACTTCGCTCTTATGTGAGCTGCACATGTAAGCTGCCCTCTGGCTATAATAAAGCCTTTAAACACTCCAGTGAAAAAAAAATATTTTGAGTGGTGATGGCTGCAGAAATTATTAAATGTATTTATAGCCTAACAATAAACACACACGACGATGCCAGCTACTTGCGTTCACACTCTCAGTCACTTACAATAAGGCCTATACCTATCATTGCGCTGTGACGCACCGCAAAGTGAGTTACAGTGATTGAATTTAAGTGATGTACTGCATCAGAGATGATGGATGGTTTGAATGGACATTTTAATTTGCTAGTGCACATAGCTTCATAAGAGTTTAGAAACAGTCAGACTTTAAATTTAGCTCTGGGGACATATAGTCAAACTTTAAAAGTCCAATTTTCAAGTGTTGTTTAATAATTGTCCCTAAAACACTGTGACACAAAGGAGACGTTGATCTGGGTTATATTACTCCACTCACCTTGGGGATCATTGTTTCTTCTGGTTATTTTACAAGTTTGCAATTATTGATATTGAGCGGTGGGAAAGAGCCAGAGCACCAGTTGTGATAGTGGATCCCCGGGGCAGCTACTGTAATATTGGAAGTTGATTGCCCTTGAACTCCTTTCATCAGAAAAACAAATTAGAGACACCGTCTTTGCTTTCTCACTTTAAGTGTATAGGAATTTATCTTGTGGCAAAAGGTGTGTGGAGGTGTAGAAGCTGACAAACTGAAGAGAAGTAGCTATAGGAATACTTAATCTGGATAAGTCTACAGTTGGGAGTCACCGGGGAGCCTCGTGTGGTTTTCTGTACAAAACGGGACTTATTTAAGTTCTCTACTTTGGAGTGAGGAGCTACATTAACAGTTAATCTACAGTAGGAGTACAGTACACTGCAGGGAATCTAATCTCTCTCTCTCACACACACACACACACACAAATATGTACATGTGCACACCCCCGAGCAACACACATGGAGGACGCACAGAAACACAGACATGCAAGCCAGTGGGAGATGTTGAGGGAATGTGGAGTGCGTGGGAGGGGGCAATCCAGTGTTATCCACCTAATTCTGTCTCCAGCAACACTCCCCACACACTGGATTAGCTAGTGGGCTTTGTCAATTCACTGTAGAGGCAGGGAGAGAGCGAGACTGTGTGTGTGTATGTGTGTTTGACGAGGGAGAGTTTGTATATGTGTGTGTGAGAGATAGAGAAGAGTAGGGGAAAGTTTGTTGATAGAAAGAGATTAAGTTTCTGAATGTGTGAAAGGGGAGGGGAAAAAAATCGATTCACCTATGTATCACAATGTTTTTCACGATTTTGAAATAGATTTTTTAATGCCAGAATCAAAATATTTGCTTCAATTGAGTCTATGCGGACGTGGAAGGAGGTTACCGCTTTTATAGTTGTAGTCTGAGTAACGTGACGTCATATCTGTTCCGTATCCGTCAACCAAAACAAACTGTAGTTGGCTGCAGCGAGCCGAAACAAGAAAGTAGAAAACGCCGGAGGATCCTTGTGGATACGACCTGCACCCTCACATTTTAAATCCAAAGTGGTAAACACTACACATACAGTAAAGTATGGAAACACTTTGGGTTTCACACATTGCCAGGAAAAGCAGAGCTAGACATGATGGCTAAAGCTGCATACTAACTCTGTCATGGACAGGAAACGTTATCGTATTGTGGTAACGTGCAGTCAAGCCAGCCGTCACTCGCATCTCTGTGGTCAAATCAGCCGACGCTACAACTGTAGAGCACCCATATACTGACATTTATGTTAAATGCATTCAAACGGCTCCAATGATGCTGACCATGGATGTATAAAGTGAACGAAGCCTACCGACGGACTTGGCGAAGTTAGCGGAAGTAAACACGTGTGACCGTGTCTGGTTTTAAAAATAAGGTGTTAACAAAGAGAACAGTAAATAAAAAGATATATAGTATATAACAGTATATATATCTATATAGATATATATATCTACATATAGATATGTAGATATATAAATCTATATATATATATGAAAATAAGATTATCTGGACTATATTAACCAGAAGTATAGAACATTACATGTCCCTTATAAATCAAAAATAAAATACCACTAATTTCTGAGGGTAATGTCTTGATTCTTTGATTTTTGGGTTGCTGGAAAGAATTCAATAAATAATTCCTGACAATGACTGATATATTTGACTTCAGGACATCTCTGAATACAAAAATGCTGTAAATCAATCATTTCTCCCGTGGTCTAGTGTTAAAAAAGTTAACGAAAATCGCAATAAATCGTAATATCAAATCGCAATACATATCGAATCGGCACCCAGGTATCGTGATAGTATCAAATTGGGAGATAAGTGTATCATCCCAGCTCTAATGTGTGAGTGTGGTGATTTTTTTCTTGTGTAATTTCATGTAGCCATTGAAGATAAAAAAACAAACAACAGGACGCTGAGAAATGTCTGTAGATGTGCCAGTGTGTTAGTGTGTGTACGTGTGCTCCTGTGCATACACTTTCCAGTCATTGTTTCAGAGAGCACAACAAAGCGTTGGGTGTAGGAGGGGTTAGAGAATAGTATGGTATTTATCAATATCTCCCATATGCTCGGAGCATTGACTAGACCCACTAAATTGCTGAGCCAATATTCACTGTAAAACACCATACAGGCTTTCCAAATGACTGAATCACTTGCTGTAGTCGAA
Organism: Sebastes fasciatus; assembly: GCF_043250625.1. Classification (NCBI taxonomy): domain Eukaryota; kingdom Metazoa; phylum Chordata; class Actinopteri; order Perciformes; family Sebastidae; genus Sebastes; species Sebastes fasciatus. The sequence goes on along the minus strand of NC_133796.1, from coordinate 19,577,195 downwards.
CTTACAGAACGAGAGGGAAAAGAAGGTCGAGGGAGAAAGAGAGGCAGAGGAGGATAAATAGGTTGTGGAGGAGGAGAGAGAGAGACAGAGAGAGGAAGTAACAGAGCAAACGTGAATGAAATCTAGCTTCATGTATTTACAGTGCTTTTTTCCAACAATTGTGTTTGTGTTCCTCGCTGGTAATACCATGTCAAATTGTATAAAATGCCATGCAGGCTTTACTCAAGGTTTTTACGAAAACCTTCTGTGTATGGTGGATTTGCAACAGAAATTTGTTTTGTTTGTTTATATTTAAACCGTTACCTCTTCAAAAAATCTCTCATGTTGATCTTGAAATATATAAACCACACTTTGCATCTGAAACAGACATTGCAATTAATCAATATGAACTGAAAGACAGCGAAAATGAGAAATGGAATAAAATGAAATAAGAAAAGGGCAGAATGACAGAATAGGAGGCAATGAGGGTATGGGAGTGTGATTGTTTGTATATTCAAAAAGCCTTTCCTCACAAAGGTTTGTGTGGGAAACAGAGCAAAAGAAGAAAGACTCCCCCATCAGAACTAGGACAAACTCCAACTTAAAACACGGTACACTCTTTCCAAATCCACTTTAAAAACACTGGCAGTCAATATTTTCTTTATTTTTTTAAACTGGAGATAGAGCGGAGGCAATTGTGAATTTTGACTGTTTATATTTTGCATTGAAGATATTGTTTCAGTATAAGATTGATTACCTGCATTACTGATAAAAAACAGATGAGATATAAACATGGAAATGCAGTTTAAGTGTGTTTACGGATTGTAGATTTGTGCTGATTAGGGACGCACCGACACCGATACTGATATTGGTACTGATACTGACTCAAATAGTTGGATCTGGTATTGGTGACAATCTACTCAATTAAATTGTATATTTATATACTATATACTGGAATTAAATTGTTTTACCAATTTGTTGCTGCAATAAAAGGTTTCCACTTGAACTGTAATTTTTGTTAATTTTGAAAAAAAATTTACCAAGTTGCGAGTGTACTATTTATTTTAATAATAAAGAACAATTAAATTTCTATCTATGTATTTATTTGTTACATTTTGTTTTACAAAGTCAGGAAAGCAATGTTTAAGTCCAGCCTGATGTTGCCTTATACACATAAAAGAATGATCCCAGTCACTTCCACACAGTGAGACATACAGTACAGCTTATTAATTAAACACAGGTATCGGATCAGTACTCTGTATCGGCCGATACCCAAAGCCCGGGTATCTGGACTGGGACTGAAAAAGTCAGATCGGTGCATCCCTAGTGCTGATTTAAAGGAATTGAACAACCTCAGTGCTATTTTGGTACAAATCAAAATGTGCCCATACTGTACGTTATTATCAAAAACTGTGAACTACAAAAAGCTGTCATCTCTCCATCTGGTCAGATTTGTAATTGTAAAAAAAAAAATCTCAATTTTGCTGGTTTTAGACTATTGCCTCTTCCATGGCTGCTTGCGCTTAGAAAACATTAAACATTTGAGAACGTTGGCTTCTTCTGTTTAAAGAACAAAAAGTGTTGGGTAAGAAAACATGTTTGTATTTCTCAAATAAGGTATGCAAAAAAGATTTTGGTTTCAGTACCAAAACTAAGGTAATTAAAAAAATTCAAACAATACACAAGCCTTATCTAGACTTTAGTTTCAGCTGTAACTAATACTCTGTATATACATAAGAATGCATCACTGTCCTTGTTTGTCCCTTTTACAAGTCTGACTCATTAATGATGTCTTTGTAAGATACTCTTTTGTGGGCATTTAGGTTTCTGCTAGCTCAGACACAAACTGTCGGACAGATACTGAGGAACCACAGGGGGTCAGAGAATTCAGAGAGACATATCCAACAGAGAAAAATGTGGACTGTGATTTGTGTAGGCCCCCTACCAAGGCTGATGTTTGTCAGAAAAATGAATAAGTAAACAGCCTTCTGTTGTTATTGCTAGCCCTCCATCATGACACACATCCAGTCGCTTTAGAAAATAACAGTGCACATCGCCCACTGACAGATTCCTGTACCGTCCAGCCCATCATCTGTTAAACCTAGCTGCTGTTGTTCTGTGCATGTTGGCGCAGAAACTGCTGAAGGTTTCAGTGTTCAAACTACAACGCTGCTACAGAAACGACAGCCACTTCACCCGGGGTTTAATTGATCAGCCAGCGTCTAATAAAGTTCTATTACAGGAACAAAACTAAAATCTACTCCATGTGTGCGGCAGAGTAGTAGTTGATCACACAGATGTCTAACAGCTAAATGCAGCCATGCGCACAGACACACACACACACACACTCAGCCCAACATCTGTCCCCCAGCACTGAAGTGGTGGATGCTTGTTGACAAGTTGATTGATGCTGCTGTTGTCATCTTCTGATCTCTCCCTCTCCCTCTCTCTCAGTCTCTCACTTTTTGAACAGAACCATCAGCAATAATGAACACTGGTCCAGATGCCCAGTAAATTTCATAACAGTTGGGCCTGTCAATCCATGAGTGCAAGAACACACATACAAACCCAAACATGCAGTACACATAAAAATGATGAAAAATAATGGAAACATCACATTGAAGACAACAAAACCACATGTGAATAGTTAGTATAGATGTTAGGTGACAGCATGCAGATGTTCAAAAATGTGTGAGTGGACTATTTTTAAGGCTCTGCATTTCTTAAACCTATTTTTAAAAATTTAGAGAATATAGATCGGTTTGAACCAACTTTTTTGGTTTGAATTTTGTGTCTGTACTAGTGCTGTCAAAGTTTACGCAATAATAACGCGTTAACGCAAATTCCTTTTAAAGCCACTAATTTCTTTAACGCATTAACGCAATTGATATTTCGGAGGCTGAAGCGGGCTCAGTTTTAAAGCTAGAGTGAACATACTGGCATCATATGAAACTCGAAAATCCATTGGTGCCATGTCATACTAGCTTGTCGCAAAGGAGGTCAAATAATGCTCCAAACTTGCACAAAATTTTGGCGAGGGAAAACCTCTGAGCTCAAGATATGTGAATGGAAATGGATTCTATGGGTACCCACGAGTCTCCCCTTTACAGACATGCCCACTTTATGATAATCACATGCAGTTTTGGGGCAAGTCATAGTCAAGTCAGCACACTGACACACTGACAGCTGTTGTTGCCTGTTGGGCTTGAGTTTTCCATGTTATGATTTGAGCATATTCTTTATGCTAAATGCAGTACCTGTGAGGGTTTGTGTTGTGAATTGATTTCCAATAATAAATATATACATACATTTGCATTAAGCAAGCTTTGTCCACTCCCATGTTGATAAGAGTATTGACAAATCGCCCTTTACGGTACATTTTGAAGAGATAAAAAATATGTGATTAATTTGCGGTTAATCGCGATAAAACTATTTCAATAGGTTGACAGCCCTAGTATTTTTTAAATCCTATCATTACCTTTAACCCTGTTTTTGTATCATTGATTTATTTAAAATCTAACTCTATCTTTTATAATCAAATAAACAGATTAGTTCCCAGAATTATTTTGAAAAAAACAAACAAACAAACACTTTTTATCCAAATTAAGTGTGTGACCAAAAGAACTTGAGCTGTCAAGTCACAATTACAAAGGCATCCACACAGCCGACTGAATGCTAATAAGCAGCATTCATCTGTTTTAAGAGGTCTGACAATCATCATGTTTTTCAAAGCAACACAAGGCTTTGAAAAACATGATGATGAAGTCCCAAACAGGATAAATGGTCAGTGTCTGAATAGATGCATAAATCTTAGAGCTCTCTGTGGATGACATTATTACTGTACCATGGGAGGTCTGAAGATTAGTGAATACTAACTGAGGACCTCAGACGTGCACATATGACTGATCTCCTCTGGCTGCTCCTGCTATGGATTAAAACACCAGCTGAGTTAAATCTGTGGATAATTTTAATTGTATCAAGGTAAACTGATGATTCGTGCATTTATCTACTTGTTACCATAACACCTAGATTTTAAGAACCGTGTAACCAGTGGTGAGGCTTTACAGAAGAACACTTGAAATGGGTTTTACCTGTTTTTTTCTGCACTCTGGGTGACGTTGTTTAATGTGTTACCGTGGTTACCGCAGGGCCACAGTAAATCACTTTAGCATTTCGAGGAGTGACTGACATTACCAATGTGCACGGGCACAATCAAATTGCTGACCTGCTCTGGTAATACTGATGCCCTCTGGAAATGGCTTAAACCTGGAAAATTATTTAATGAAGCAAAGGGAGCGGTGTGAAAAATCAGGACGGCGTATTCCGAACACGAACAGCGGCAAACAGACCGAAACACAGAGAGAAGGAAGAAGTGAGAAAGAAAGTAAAAGAGAACAGGGTAGCCATGTGGGAAAAGCTTTGATTATAATTGGAAGGATAATGAGAGAATAATGATAATGATAACAATAATGATACCGTTTTGTTTGAGGCCAAAGCAATCAGCAATTGTCTGCATTAACAAAGGAAAACTTTATCTTTTCCTTTTTGCATTTCTGGGATTTAATTTCAATATTTCCTATTTGAGGCAAAACTCAAAATTATTTTAGTTATTAAGATATCTGTAACACATATATAGATAATTGCCAGGAGAGCCAGAACTTGGCACCACAGGAGGCGCTAAGCATGAAGCTGACGCAGATTGCTGTACTGCTGGTCTTACTCAGCTACTCACAGGACACTGTCGACTACTCATTTATTTGACAAATCTGTAAAATGACTTCTTATCAAATACCCAATAATTGTGATCTTGACACCACAGGGGGTGCTGCAGCATGCGGCACTTTAAGCAACAGAGTTTCTGTTTTCTTTGTGAGTCATCTTCAGTTGATGTGAGTACCTGCCCGTGTGCAGGGAAAGAGAGATGAAGGACTGAGAGACGAGAAGAGATGAGAGGGTCAAGAGAAGAAAAGAGGAGGTTTTTCACAAAATGCCACAGGAATATTGTGCATCTCTTATCAGCGGCAGTCACACGAAGCCCACTGTGGAGCGAGGGGCTAATAGGTTGACTAGCTGACTGACCGTCTGAATGGATGAATGGCTGGCTGGCTGACTGCGTAGTGACTTTCCATCCATCCGCCCGCCTCTCCCTCCCTGTCCCTCACTCTGTGTGTGTCTGTCTGGTTGTCAGGCCCATTAGCTCATTAGGTGGTGTGTGTGATTGGAATAAGAACTAAGCTAGCACAAATCTCCAGACTGTGACACACATACAGACCAATCTTTTCTTTGTCTCTTTGTCTCCGCTTGCCCTTTCTCAGTTTTTCTGCGGCCTATTCTTATTTGTGCTCCCTCTTGTTGTCTCACTATCAATTGTTTCTCTCTGTCTCTTCCCCCTCCTTTCACTTCCTGTGTGTCTCTGACTCTCTCTCTCTCTACTGCATGTCTCTTTACTACTAAACCACCATTTAAATACCACCATTAAGGCTAATAAAATCTCCATAATAAAGATCATAAAAGTGGACAAAAGGCTATATTGAGATATTAAACATAGCATGTGGTGCACCACTTTATCCAGATTGCCACACAGCAGCAGTACAGGACTATGGATTACACTGAATGATCATATGATGCTCGCTGTTTTGGAGAAAACTTCCATGATTTTGCTATAATTTTCTCCCAGAGCTCAGACAAAAAAATGCTCACGCAAATCACATTAGGATGTTGTTCCTACAAGTGGATGCAGCTGGAAAAATGTGTGTGTGTGTGTGTATGTGTGGGGTGATGCTTAATGCTAAGTAGGCATAAGTATCCAACTATACATTATGAACATCAGGCAACAGGCTACAATACACTATGAATTTTTAAAAAGGCTGCAAATGACTATGAACAGCTGCCAGTGCTGAAATCTGTACAGAAGTGCTGCTGCTTTCTTTTCTTTCATCCATTAAAAAGTTAGTTTCATTCATGCATGAAAGTTGTTTAATAAGCTATTGTATTGATGGACTAATAGCCATAAATATTGTACCAATAGAAGTACACAAGCAAAGCAGGAAGCAGCCTGCAGCCTCTTTTTAACTTTGGACTGAAAACTTGATCTCTTTACCCGAACCAACAGGAACAGCTGGAGTCCCTACATAGTGTTTTACTGTAGCCAGCCTCAATGTTGTGATGCAAAGGTCACTGCTTTAAAACACTGACCAAGCAGGAATGTTCTGTGAGTAATGCTACCATTGCGCTGACCTTGAGAGAGAGAGGGAAAAACATATTTTGCATAATCTCGCTGGAGAACACAACCTCAACAGTGTGCAGTTCTTGTAATGGGAATAAAGTTACAAGTTTATAATTTTGAGCCTGGCATATTGTTTATTGTTCTGACGTGTGAGCTGCACATGACACATACAGTACTTCAATTTGACCACAGCATATGTTGCCATCAGTGACGTTGCTAGGTATGTGTAAAGGACACAGTAAACTCACATTTGACACATCCAGGGAAGGCACCCTATTTCTCCCTAATAATGCCACATTGTGAACAACAAATCCGTGTCGAAAAATAAACAAAACACTCGCTGTCAGAAAAGAATTAATCCACCGACCGGTCACCATTTTCTTATCGTCTGAGCATCTATCTTGCGCAGACGAGATCCCGTACTCATAGTCTCAATCATTGTGGGAGAGACTAAATGCCCAGTCCTCGCCGCATAGATTTCATTTCAACAATCAAGGCTACATTATTGGTATTGCTAAATAAACTGGCACTGATCTGAAATAGTTGTTTGCTGCTATATTAATGCTCTGGATATTATTTCGCACCTTTAAGGAGGGTTGACCTTTAAAGTGGAATAGCTATTCACCTTTAAGTGAATTTAATTTAAGTGTATATATACACTTATATATTGAATATAAGTGAAGTAAAAATTCTTATTGTCTGTAAAACGGTAACTTATCATATGCTAATATGTAAAGTTATAGTGGGGTAATCTACCTGAGCAGAGAATGAAGTCTCTTTCCCTCTGTGTATGTTGTAATCAGAGTTTCTCCTCGCTTTGTTGACATGCTCACGGCCGCTGATTATGCTATCTCAACCGACGGCGCCGTTGCAGAAGCGTAGCACCCACCCTCCGGTTCCCCCTCAGGTAAACACTGTATTGCACAGTATTGTTGTTGTTTTCAGTGTTAGCATTGTTAGCTGCGAGCCACCGGAACAGCCGTCGCAATGTTGAGAGCCTTGCGGAGGCAATAGAAATGCTCCCAATCTCGTATTTAGCACCTTTACGTGAGCCTGAACCGGAGTTGTTGCTAACTGCGGGGCTAATCCCCCTTCACTTTAATCAACAGGTGGCAAGGCGCGTCGGATTATCGTTGCAGCTGGGCGGCTTGTTAGGCACTTCAACCACAGCACCCCTGCATGCAAGGCACTAATCTTGTGAGCAGTTAATGATTGGTTAACAAGGTGTATGAGTCAGAAAGAAAAAAAAATCAATATTAGTATCCATATATTATACATTTACAATACAATACAATATATATTGATATTTTGATTAGGTAAAATGTGTGAGGGACGACAAGGGGAAACTGAGTTAAGAAGTATGGAAATCAAACACGAGTTTAATACTTACATTTGTCAAAAAACACTAATTGTATTGGGAACCCACTCAAATGACCACCTGTGGGTCCCGGGGACTCACCACAACATCACTGCAACATGTTGCTTTGCACATGTTGTATGGGGGTACATTGGATACAGTCATACCTCTCTGAGTAGCCTCATCTCTCTCCTCCTCCTCCTTCTCTGTCTTCGTGACTTTGATTATGTCTCGCTTTTTCTCTCTTGCTCACTTTTTCTATTTCCATCTCCCTACAGTATCTCTGTCTCTGTCTTCTGTTTACATCTCTCTTTCTCCGTCTGTCTCTCCGTCTTTCTATCTCTCTCTCTCTCTCTCTCTTTGGCTATTGGTTCCTATGGTGACAGGTCTCCGGTGCATTCTGTTCTGTTGCTATGGTAACTGACCTACAGTTGAAATCCTGCTCTCTGATCTTTGTGTCCTGTCATTAATGTAGCCGCATGTGTGTGTGTGTGTGTGTGTGTGAAGTTTGTTTCTGGCGTGCACACAGTACGTAAACTTACATAGAAGTACATTATTCACAATTACAGCAATTCCCACATGTGACTCTATGAGAGGCTGAAACTGACACCAATACAGGTCGCATACATTTACTGCTGGCTCAAAAATGTTTATGATCGCCAGCTAGTTGCTAACTGTCTGTCTGCTGTTTGGTGTTCGTAGTGTAGGCCTACAGTTGCTTTATCAAAGATTTTCTTTTTGCTGAAAACTGCTGCCAGCTGCGGCTGGAAATGAGGTTGATGAGAGCAGTGGGACTGACACAAAACAGTCAAGTCGCAGGCTGTAAAACCAAACAATGAGCTCAAAGACTCTGTAGTAAACCATAGAACTGAGGCTAACTGCAGAGTCGGGTGGTGGGCCTAATCCTCTGTGGTTCACTACGAGCGACTGCTCTCACATTACACATCCTCATTTGAACCATTGCTAATATAAAAATATTGATTAGTGCAGCCTTGATAACATTTTTTTCTGCTTAAAAACATATACGTTTGGGCTTCCTGCTTGCTTACAGTACAGACACGTTGCTGCTTGCTCTCCGCTCTGCTTACATTCTGAACACTTATTAATCACAGTCTGGGACTTTAATTTACAGTATGAAAAACACAGGCTATTACCATATTTTTCAACATTTTATTACTTCATTACTTCTTCAGTAATATGCAAGTTTTTTTTTGCCTGAACCACCGTGCAGGGCTCTAACAGAAGGGCGTCCTGGGAAAAAAAAGAACAGGGACGATAAAAAACACATTTTGAGACAGTAGTGAGACGGAAGGTAGACCTTGCCAAAGAAAATTAACGGCAATTAAATCATAACATTAACCTCTGACGAAGTAGTTAATGTAGAATTGCGAGAGAGTACACAATTCAAGAGTCCTGAGTACTCTGTCACACTCACTGACACACTCTCTCTGTCTCTTTCTAGGTCTGTTTCTCTCTATATTTGTCATTGGAGGACACCATGAAAGGTGGCCTTCTCACGTGCGCGCACACACACGCATGCACACCAAGCTCCCAGGAAGAACATCGGGCTGTGAAGCAAATTTTCGTATAGTGGCCAAACGGCGTTACTACAGCTTCCGTGTCCGTCAAGTGATGCCATTGGGCCCAAAAATACTTTTTCCCATAGACTGACATTAGGAAAGAGACGTCTGTAAATTAGCGTGGGCCCAATGGATGTGGAAGATCGCCGGATGATCCGGGTACTTTTTCACTCGGCAGTCGAGCCATTCTGGCTTCATGCGCCACTCAGCAACTCTCATAGAAATGCATGGGAGCCCGCCTCCGACGCTGTATCCGGTTCTCTTTATACATCCATGATGCACACCCACAATGTTTACAAATGTAAAACTGATAACACAATGGTAACACAAAGTTTACAGATATTAGGCTACAATTAAACATTTTTTTGATTTATATATTAAATGCATGTGATATCAATAAATCAATGAATATGTACATATAAAAAAAATGTTTTATCAAATGTGTGCTAATTTATAATGCAATCATTTCCACAGTGTTTTATTCATGCTACGCATCACAATTTTTTAGAAATAATTTTGTTGTAGAATAACATTTTATAATTGAGATGACCAGCATTCACTTTGGAATGGTTTAAATTGTAATTTGGGGCGGTTTGGGACGGTGGAGAAAAAAGTTAAGTTAGAGCCCTGTTACTGTAAACCTGAGACTTAGCTAAAGTGGCAAGAGCAGCATCCTGAGATTTGCAACACTGGCCTCCACTAAGACACAACCTTGGACAGCTGCGAAACAGAGAACTAGTCACAAACCTCCCGAACAACAACGTGTACAACATGAAAACTTGAAGTGAACTGCACCACTACTGCAGGACCTTGAAACTTGGTTAGACAAAGTTTTATGAGCAAAGCCAGAGTGCATAAGAAAGCATGTTATTCAATATTTATTCCAGCATATTTGCACTTTGTGCCATTGCACCATTGTATTGTTGTTTACAATTTCACAGAAAAAGTCTGACTTATAGTTGCTGCTCCTTGTTTTTTAGTTGTATTTCTATTTCTGTGTATGTACAATGAGAGCAACAAAAACCGGAGTGACATTCTTGGTATGTGTTCTCATGCCTGGCCAATTAAGCAGATTCTGATCTTGTAGAGCTGTATATTTAAGTATCTACAGGCCACCTAAATACTGTGCAATGTGATGACTTTGCTGAACTGCTGTCTGTCATCTTAATTGACTTTGACTGTGTGGTTAGTGTTGGCGATTTTAACATTCATGTTGACAACCCCCAGGACAGGAGCAGTAGAGAACTGTGTTGTAGTCTGGATAACTAGTATGGACTGACTCAGCATGTGACGGATACCACACACAATAAGGGGCACACTCAGGATTTAATCATCTCTAACATTCAACATCCTAAACCTTGGAGGACATTGTGCAACATTTGAAATCCGCCTCTTGCTGCTTTGATATACGCCCTAAAGGCTTATTCCAAAATGTTTTAACTGGAATCAGATCTTCTACAAATAGTCAACACTTCCATTGTGTCAGGCTATTTCCCATAGGCCCTGAAAACTGTTGTTATTAAACTCACTAATGAACAATGATAGGCCCACATCAAACCTTACATTAAGTCTGGGTAAAACAAAAATAAATGTGTTCTGAGTTCTGTCACACCACAGAAAAAAATTGTTATTAACCACCCAGTCAAATTTTCATTAGGAGGAAAATAAAATTTGGTTTTAAAATCGTGAAAAAAAGCAGTATATTCTGCTCTGAAACACTGAGGCCGTGTCTGCTGAAGGCTCTGAAACCACGCCCAATCACGAGGGAGGGTTGATTAAATATGTACAGTTATAGTATATACAAGACTTGTTGTTGTTGGATCTCACTGCTGCGTGCTACTTTTGCAAAATGTTAATGTGCATGCTCTAGGGCAAAGCATGTGCAACAGAGACTTACGGTTTAGCTATGCTAACTTGAATGGGGATAAAATTACGCAACCCAAAAATCAAAGAATAAAGACATTTCCCTCACAATTTAGTGGTATTTTCTTTTTAATTTATAATGTTTTATACTTCTTGTGAATATAATCCAATCAATCTTATTTCTATATATGTAGTTTGTATTTACAGTTCCCTTTGTTAACACCTTATTTTGAAAACCGGAAATAGTCACACGTGTATACTTCCGCTAACTTCTCCAAGTCCATCGCTAGCTCTCCCGTCAGCTCCGTTCTCTTTATACATCCATGGTCAGCTCCATCGGGGCCGTTTAAATGCATTTAACATAAATGTCAGTATATGGGTGCTAGAGTTTGCATGCAGCTTTAGCCATGATGTCTAGCTCTGCTTTTCCTGGCAATGTGTGATACCCAAAGTGTTTCCATACTTTACTGTATGTGTAATGTTTAACACTTTGGATTTAAAATGGGAGGCTGAAGGTGTATCCGTTTTATACTTCCTCGTTGCGGCCAACTGCGGTTTGTTTTGGTTGAAGGATACGGAATGGATATGATGTCACGTTACTCAGACTACAACAATAAAAGCAGTAACTTCCTTCTACTTCCACATAGACTCAAATAAAGCAAATACAGTATATTGATTCTGGCATTAAAAAATCAATTTCAAAATCATAAAAAAAAAACTGCGATACATAGGTGAATGGATTTTTTCCCCACCCCCAGTAGCTTTGGACTCAAACCTAAATTTCAATAGCCACATTAAGACAATTACAAAATCAGCCTGACATAACTTTAAGAATATATCAAGAATTAGAGGTCTCAGTAGGATTTACAAAAAGTAATGCATGCATTTATCTTCAGTAGGCGCGACTACTGTAACGCTGTCAACACAGGTCTCTCTAAGAAGTTGATCAGACAGCTGCAGTTGATTTTAGAGTCCTCAATAAGACCAGGAGAGTGGATCTCATCTGTCCAGTTTTCAGATCTTTACACTGACTTCCTGTGTTTCAAATAAGTGACTTTAAGATTCTACTGTTGGTTTATAAAGCACAGAATGGTACAGGGCCACAATACATTTCTGATCTGCCGCTCCCTTATGAACCCTCCAGACCTCTCAGATGGTCTGGTACAAGTCTGTTTACAGACCCCTGAGACACAAAACTAAACACGGAGTAGCAGCATTCAGTTTTCATGCACCCGATATCTGGGACAAACTCCCAGAAAACTTGAGGTTGCTCCAACTCTCAGTTCTTTTAAATCAAGGCTAAAGACTTCTCTGTTTGCGGTTGCTTTTTATTGAATTAAATGTTTGTCTTATTCCTATCTTCACTGTAATTCCGATTCTCCGGTTTTATCCGTTTAATTTTATTAAAGCATATTTTTCATCTTTGATTTTATTTTCCTCTGTTAAATCCTATTTAAATGTGGATTTTTCTTTTGTCTTTATATATTGCCTTATGTTTCTTGATACACTTTATGTCTCATATAAAGGGCTGTGAATTGCTTTGTTGTTGAAAATTGCTGTACAAATAAACTGGCCTTGCCTTGCAGACAAACACAGAATCGGCATAAGTGCTTGAATGGATTTCAGACATCTTTTAAAAGAATCCTTTTAAATTTCCAATTTGATTTCTGCAGTGTTTCAGGTAAACCTCTGAGGCAGAGCTCTCGCCTTTAAGGCAAGGTACCTTGAATGCTTAATTCTGCATACCCCCCCTCCACCATATATACAGTATATATATATGCACACAGGCATTTCTTCACAGAGCAAAGGGTTGGCAGCGATGCAACACCCCTGGAGGAATTTGGAATTCAGTGCCTTGTTCAAGGGCACTTTAGAATTGTTTTGTGAGCAGACACCTTTCATTGCAGAATACATCGTCCTTTCACAAACTTTTCTTCAGAAGGAAGAGAGCAGAGGGCTGGCAGTCAGTGCCGTGTCACCATACTAGTTTGTGATTCAGTGCCTTCTTCAAGGGCACTTTAACAGGCAGTCACTAACTGGTGCTAATACACAGAGAACCAGACACCTGTTAGGCCTGGAGATTGAACTAGCACCCCTTCAGTTCTTACTCAACCACTGAACCTTGAGGGATGCTCTTTGTATCTGTTAAGTGTGTAGGCCTACCGCTGTATTAAAGCAAAAGGCCACAGTAGTTGTTCAGGTCACAGAGCATTCAATATCTTGAGAAAGCTGAATAGCGATAGTGTTAATACATCAAAGGATGAAATAAAAGGGCTGCAAGTTATTTTTGCAATGTCATAGCAGAAGAAAGATAAATCAAAACATACTTTTTTTGTAAAAAAAAAAAAAAGATATATTAGCTGAATCACAAAATGCTCATAAATGTAGTTTTGAGTCTTTTGAATGTTATAGATTTTGCACCTAATGTTATTCTTTGCTATTACAAACATGTTAAGCCTTTACTGTATCTTCTCCATGTGCTGATGAAGATCATGTAAAATGATTGAAGTCCGCAGAAAAGCTACTAAATGGACCTTGTGCTGAAATTGTTAAGTTCAATAATAACTATGAACCTCTTTCTTTCTCTGTGATTCTTAATTCTTGTTGTGTCGTTGTCGCTGGACAATTGCTTGTTTGGTGTCTTGATCAGAATGCTATGCTGGTCATATTTAGTAGGGGAATGACAGGTAGTCATCATTGTACTGTTCTGTTTTCTATTGCTGTTGTGATGACTATTCTTGTTCATTGATGCAGTGCTGTTGAGTCTGTGCTGCTGAGTCTGCGCTATTTTACTGCGTGATTTCATGTTGCCTTTATGTTTTATGTCGCACTTTATGCTGCAAAACCAATTGCCCTGCGGGGACAAATAAAATTGAACTTGACCTCAGCATTTAAGCTAACAGCGACAAGGAGTCTTTAAAGTGATCAATACATAAATAAAAATGGAAATTTGAACATCTACAAATCCATGAGGCCTGAGCAAATCCTATCTGCTGATGAAGATAATGACATATGATGAAAATCTATAGAACAGCTACTAAATGGACCTTGTGGTGAGAATGTTTACCTTATTCTTAAAGGAACTGGGTGTTGTGTTTTCGTTACTTAGAATGAGCCCTTCATATCGACATGTTTCTACAGTAGCCCACAACGAACAATCCAAACGCTGTCTCTAGAGAAAGCCTGTCACGTTTTTACGTTACCTGAAGGCCACCGTAGTTTTCTAACACGCTTGTGAAACGGCAGTAACTTGAGCCACAGAGGAGAAAACCGTGGTACCACCAACCGCCATCTGACTTCTGTTGCTCCCTTATGTAGTGTTATTATGGTAAGGATGGCCTCTGAACAAGGCGAAAGGCGTTACTATGGTTTTGCACTTAGCGGCTCACGTTATTTCAGTCTTAGAAAGGGAGGAATGAGCAGAGTGGTACTCAGCTAGTTGCACTCTGCAAACGCACCACTAGATGCCACCAAATCCTACACACTGTCCCTTTAATGTATACACTGATGCTAATTTCATCAGTTCAATGTTTAATGATCATCTATCATCCATGCTAAATTGTTCATATCCAGTTGAGAAGAGTACATTTCAGAATTTGTAAGACCTTCAGATAAGTAACAACTTCAGTTATATTTTATTATGAATATCCCCCTTTCATGCCAGTATTTTGTTCGTTGTGATGTCACATCTTTTAAATAGAAACGGCTTTAACTCTTCATGTGGTGAAGCAAAGGTAGGTGTTGGACCTGATTGTGTTACCGTTGATGATTGACTTTTATATTTAGTTTCGTCTCTCTCTGGTTTAGTCCTCGCTGACTCAGAAGTTAATTGGTTAACAAGACACTGAGGGCTGTGGAGGCGGGGTTAATGTCTGATATGCTAATTATCGTCATGGAAACACAGTCACAGCAGGAAGCAAGAAGGCAGTGACTAATGGCCCACTCATCTGATATCCCATTCAATTTCTTCCTCTCTCTCTTTTTTTTCTTTCTCTCTCTCTTTCATCTGAAATCCCACTCATCTCTCTGTGTTTCCATTCCTCCTGCTGTCACTCATCTCTGCCCTCCGTCTCCCCTCGTTCACTCTTTGCCTTTTTCCTGTCTTTCGCTCTGTATTCTCTCTGTTTTTTCCTCTCTTTCTTGTTACGGGAGAATTACACTTTTGAAATCAGTGTTGCATTGCTAAAAAAAGCAAGGAAATAACAATGAATTTGAAGTAATAGTGAGGCAAGAGCAGTGCTTGTCCGGCCAACACACGACAATGAAACATGCAACAATTAAATTAAATGCAATCTCTCAGCAACCACTAATCTCTCTCGCTTTCCTGCACTACTTAACTGGGTGACTCATGTGTTCAGACCCATTTTCATGTCTCTGTCAACATGACGTGATGAGACTCATGGAGGCCCCTTTAAAGAATTTATAAAAACATACACCCCCTTTACACCTGCTATTAACATGTGTCTTGTATTCAGATTGTATCTAGATATGATTTAACCTGGTTACATTTACACCTGGTATTAACATGTGTCTCCTGTGTTGATATTGAGATCCGAATGAGATCCGATCGCTCTATCTGAAAGGACTGAGAGGAAGGCTGCATTATGCACAGGCTTGTAGCCGGGCACTGCCTGAGAGGCGACGCGTAATGCGTGGACACATCAGCATCAAAATGCTGCCGTTTAGGGCCAGCAAACGTGGCACAGAGGGATAAGGACATGAGACGCTGACAGAGCGGTGGTGGCCGCGCTGATCTCTCTGTACGGTGGTCATGTGACCGGAGGAGCGCGGTGAGCGCGCTGCAGGTTGAACCCGCACCCCCACCCAGACAAAGCTTCGAAGCTTTGATTATTACCGCAGCTCGGGAGCCCAAAGCAATGGTACTCAGGACAGACTTAGCTTGTATTTGGATTGAAAACACAGTTACACTTGTGTTGTGGTCACAATGTGTCTCTCTGGAGATGGTTTGGCCAATTGGATCACAAACCGTCCTCAATGGCTGAATTCAAACCTGTACTTTCATGTGGTAAAGCACTATCCGATTGCAATCTTATCACCCAAAACGCATTTTAATGCCAGGTGTAGAGGGGGTAAAGTTTTTTCCAACATGTCCCTGTTCGTAACTAGGGCTGTGCAATTAATTACAATTACAATAACGATTTTGGCCTCCAACGATTATGAAGACAAGATAATCAACATAAAACGATTATTGTACCGCATTCTGTTTTATAATTACGCTCTCATTTTGTCTTGTGTTATAAATTCAGCGCACCCTTTTCCGTTACAGCGGTGTACTTTCAGGAACGGCCACTCAGTGAGGGAAGATCTACTCATGGGAACTCTCCCCGGCACTGGCTGGGTATTTCCTCTGTAGTGGTTTTGCCGTGTCATCGCCATTCATATCTATACCATCAATGTGTTTCTGATTAAATTGTTTACGGGAGCATAAAGTTCTTCAATTTTGCTTTTGCTCTCAAAGTGCACCAGTTTTGAATAATCCTGATTATTTTTTGGCATCATCGAGCAGCCCAGTATGTAACCACATCTGCTTGTGTCTCCGCCAACTCTCCCTCGCTGTCTATGTGACTCACAGATTTTTTGACAACTCTGTCAACATGAGGAGATAAGACCACTAGTTAATTACTAGTCTGTTAAATACAGAGACAGGAGACACTCCCTCTTCCATATCCAGAGGATGAAAAAAACTATGAGACAGACTGTGTTTGATGTTGATGGCACACAATGCTCTGGAATTCTTAATGAGCAGTGTAGATAACTTAGTTATTAATCACGGATCCACCACGACAGATGAGGCTAATTGGGAAAATCACACCAGCAGGGAACACACTCTCTGCCTATACCCTTTCACGTGTTTTAAGATTTAATATTGTTATGATCCAGGGCCAGATTTGTTTTGATGTTTGATTTGATGTTTTGAATTGACAAAAGGCAGAATTTAGCTCTGTGTGTATTGCAATGAGAGTTTCTATAAACAGAGTAGCAGTTTTCTGACAATGAACAGCACAATTTGTATAGTACTAATAGCAGCAGTTCTCTAGCAGTGAGAGGCCATTTTTTGGTTGATAAACATTTTTCTCCAGCGTTTAGGTTAAAGACGTGTCATGTGCTTCAAATGTATTTTTCTTAGGGAAGATTAGGGTTTGTATCACTGAACTTTAGTTTATTGTTTTGGGCAATGCACATCTCAGGTTTGTATTGCTACTTCAACCTCTGATTCCTACTGTACAGCTGGGCATTTTTGGGAGTGGACGAGTGGGGGAGTCACGCAGCACGCTATGACTAGGTTTCTCTTAGACCGGAGACAACATGAACTGGGGGCTCGTCTGGGACCCAGGGTCAAAACACCTTGTGTCTACTTTGAGTTTTTGTTGGTCTGTTGCTATGTGTATAGAATCTTGGCTCTCAGACGTGTCAACAGGCTGAGAAGCTATCATCAGTTTTTCTACCCCTGATATATTCATTATGTGATGGACGTGTTTGGCTGCCATCCATTCTTATCACTAGTTTACAACACTAGATTCCCTGGAAGGCAGAATAACACCAGTAAAAGAGCACAGCAACACAATTTAAAATACCTTCAAAGTGATTGAGTTATGAATTTCATATCAAAGGATGATGGAAGACAGACACTTAAGCTACAGATTGTTTTGGAAGGAACAGTGAAACTCAAGTATGAGCAACGTGGAAGTTATGGAGCTTATCAGTACTTGCATATAATAAAATTGGGTGTTAACTGATTTGCATGAGTCATAACTTTAAGTCAGCTTAAAGGAGTCATGTCAGAACCTGATGCTGCCACTTCACCAAGTATAGGTTTTGTCAATTTTGTATTAGAAGATACAGACGGTAGAATCGTGATGGTGCTCTTGTATAAGTCAGTAGGGTGTTGGGCAACACCAGAAGATAAAACATTTATGTCCGTGCACATGGAAATTTGTCTTGCATCACATGCTCCAAACAATCAACAGACAACATAAAAACACAAACATAAAACCAGACAAAAAAACATCTGCGAGGTCACCTTTCAGCAACCATCAGAAAACACAACACAACACAGCAGCATCTGAGACATTTGTGAAGGGGCCGTGTTCAAGCTAAACTGGGGTGTTAAGTTGCTCTTTAACAACTGAAATCACATGCAAAGGCGACACATACGTAAGCCCAACATCAACAACTTGAGAACACACCAGTATTAGTGCTTATATTAGCTGCTTCATTCATGCTTCACTATCACTGGCTCATTCACCAGCTTTGTGGTTACTAGCTGATGTTCAATCATAGTCATGCAGGTGTATAGCGTGACCATTATAACCTGCCATTTTTCACTTGTACTTGCCAGATACATTTGCTGCCACACCTCCCTCCTCCGTCACAATATTTTCTTTATATGCCATATTTTGTCTTAATGTTTGCGTGTTTATTAGGAGATTTGTTCTCCCTGCAGGATTCTTGTTGCTGCTCAGGTTTTGTAAGAGCTCCCCCAAAGAGCTGACCCTTTTCCATCAAATCTAATGGCATCACTATATGCTACAGATGGTCATTCCTTTTGTCTCTGACTGAACTTCTCAGATGTTACGTAGAACTTAAAAAGCTCTGTTGATTTTTATGTATTATTCCGCATTTTCAGCTGCAGACAGATGGTCTCCTTCAGCTCTGTTACGGAGCAGATGTCGAGAGCAGCGGCAGTCACAGAGACAATGTGACCTACCTTTTGATCTACGGATGCCCCGCGCCGCACATGGCACCGCACCGACCTGTCAGAAGTGTTGTGGTTTGTACAAGGCCTGTGTTAAATTAACCCCTAACCAAGTTGAGAAGAAGTAATACAAAGAGTATCAGAGCTGTAGCATGGTGCAAGGAAGTTTGCAGCTGGAATCAGGAAAAATCCCCAAAAGGAACTCCGCTAACCCAGGAAAGTTTCTTAATCAACACTTATGAATGGACGGAAATTTTCTAGGGCAACGCTGCCACTGCGGCCACGAGAATGAGGACAAAGCAATTCAGGCAATGAGAGGCAGAGGGAATGTTGTGGAGAAAAAAGTCCTGCTGGTGCATCCTTTATTGCAGCTCCTGGAGGTTAAGTGTCCTCCGAGGAGGCCCACATCACTTGCTAAGTTTCTGACTCAGCCACATAGTGACAAAAGGGTTTGTGAAAGATGAGCTTTTCTGTAACAAACCATATATAGTGTAGGTACTGACACTATCTGTACAGTATTTGTGATATTTACAATCTCAGATTACAGACCTTAGAATATTTACATTTCACCACAACATTCATTCATAAAACCAAAAACTAGGGCTGTCAATCGTTTAAAATATTTAATCGTGATTAATCGTATGATTGCCCATGATTAATTGTTAGTGGTGTCACAATTTCGATTCTAAGTCAGAAATCAATCGAAATTGGCTTCTGATCTCGATCATCGAAATCAAAAGCAGGATCAACGATTATTATTATTTTTATTTTTTTTACCCAGCCCACCTTTAAACTACTCAATCAATAAACTACTCATAATAACACAAAACAATGACAAATATTGTCCAGAAACCCTCACAGGTACTGCATTTAGCATAACAAATATGCTCAAATCATAACATGGCAAACTGCAGCCCAACAGGCAACAACAGCTGTCAGTGTGTCAGTGTGCTGACTTGACTATGACTTGCCCCAAACTGCATGTGATTATCATAAAGTGGGCATGTCTGTAAAGGGGAGACTCGTGGGTACCCATAGAACCCATTTTCATTCACATAACTTGAGGTTAGAGGTCCATGTACCCCTTTGGAAATGGTCCTGACAGTTTTTCCTCACCAAAATTAGCGCAAGTTTTGAGCGTTATTTAACCTCCTTCACTAGTAGAAGATGGTTGGTACCAATGGATTCCTTAGGTTTTTGTAGTTTCATAAGATAGCAGTATCTTCACTCTAGCTTTAAAACTGAGCCCGTTACAAACTAATAATAGCAAATTGCGTTAATGTGTTATTATCTTGTCAACTTTGACAGTTCTTATATTTACATTTCACCGCAACATACATGCATTCATCCATAAGGCCAAAACCAATCTTCAGTATTTCATTCACTGTGCAGGCCAAATTGATAGGCACAGTAGATCTTCAGACCTTCATGGTCACTGGTCCTCCAATGAGGGCCATTCACCCGACATACAACACACAAGTTTCCTGTGTTATGTCTTTATCACTACATTTACTGCTATAACCACCTAAAATGAACATTATGACTCCAGAGGGAGCAGTCGCTGCTGGATTCAAAAGTGCACCGTTGGCATACTTGTAGTGCCTGTCGAATTCACATGGTGAGTCCATGCTTGGGGTTTCTTTCAGACCGTCTCAACACAGTCTAGTAAACAAGATGTTGTTCTGTTTTAATATTCTGTTGCATAATGACCTTGAGCGAAAGAATGAGATCTTTGGCATACTTGGCCAAAAAGTGAGCCTGAGTGCCCGGTTAAATTAGCCATGACAAAGCTTTATTTCAGTTCCATCAGGCTTATTACAATTCGGTAAACAACATGCACTGACAGTGAAGGAGAGGCAAAAAAACTCACAAACCCTGTCTGCATCAGAGAATCTGCAGCAGGCCTTGACATTTTGGTGGATGACGTGGTCATCATCATGCTGCATGCAATATTGACTGTGGTCCTCCATCACTCAGTCTGTGTTTGGGAATCAGAGCAGGGCTTTGGTGCAGGAAAGCATCAGTATTTCCATTTCTCTACCATCTGTCACTGCAAAAAAATCCCATGGTCCATGTCTGCTGGAACAATGGTGCCCTCTCTCTGTTTTTGTTGTAAAGCAGTTATATTCCTTTCGTGCCATGAAGCAACCCGACACATTTCTAGATTGTTGTGTTCAAAATAATAAAAATAATCGATGCACAGAAAACTGGTTCAGTTGAAAAGGCTACTTCAAATACAAAAAAAAACAACACAAGCACATTAAGCTGTATATGCCACACACACGCAAAAGTGTTGGCCAAAGAGCAGTATACTTCTCAAGCCCAAAGGAAAAAAAAAAGAGATTACTGTCTCTTTCTCCCTCTTCTTCCTCTGTTGTTCACTGGTTAACTTTCTATTCTTTCCATCTATATTTGCCTCTCCTTCTCTCTCTCTCTCTCTCTCTCTGCCCTTGGCAATATCGTGATAATAAAAG
Source organism: Sebastes fasciatus (assembly GCF_043250625.1). Taxonomy (NCBI): domain Eukaryota; kingdom Metazoa; phylum Chordata; class Actinopteri; order Perciformes; family Sebastidae; genus Sebastes; species Sebastes fasciatus. The sequence continues at coordinate 19,555,999 of NC_133796.1, read as the reverse complement.
CTAAAGAATACCTTTGAGTTTCGACTCCCTCTATTTCTCTCTGCCCCCTTTGGCCTGCCATTATATCACACACCCACCCACCCACAGACACATACATACACACACACACACACACACACTCACACACGCTGATACGTACAGTATACACACAAACAAACACACACACACACACACACATGCACACACTCTCTAGTATATCAAGTTGTGTGACTGAATTACATTTTGACTGATAGTGCTCTTGAGGGCAAAGCAATGATAACTCACCTGTATGTGTGTGCGGGTGGATGGGAGTGTACCTTTAGTTAGGTAGGTACAAGGTTGCAGGATTTACTTGTGTGTGTGTGTGTGTGTGTGTGTCCATTGCTCAGGGCTACAATAATAAAGGGGATAGCTAACCTGAAAGAGTTGGCCTTTACTGCAATGCTACGGCTGCCAAGCTCTGCTAGCACAGTCAATACAGACTAAAATCTGACAGTGCAGAGACGAAGCTTTCTTTATTTTGCTCCATACTTTTTTTCTTCTGTCTCTCTCACAGACACACACACACACACACGCACGTGCACACGCAAAAACCTACCGGAAAGCAGGTATGGATGCATCTTTATCGGAATCAAGTACAAGTTGACCTTTCAGTTGCGTGTGTTGTGTATCTGTGCATCATTATACCCAGCCATATTGAGATACCCCATAATGTATTCATTCAATTCAATCAAGAAAAGTGGTTCAAAAGACCACAAACAAGACAGTATTTATAATCATATCAACTTATTTCAAGTGTCTTCTAATGATATTCAAATAGACGTTTTTAGAATTACTACTTTATTGGAAAATGCAGCTAATGTGTTGTATGTTGATACACCGATACAGCAAAAATAACTACACTGACTATATACATTATAAATAGGTTATTGGGAAAAAAAGTAGGCAACGTGCTTATTTTCCTGTGTTGTCAAAATCAAGCTCCAGTATGAAAATGATCAGTAGATGAGGCACAGTAGATCTTAAAGGTGATCTATACAATATCCAGAGCATTAATAAAGCAGCAAACAGATATTTGCTATGTAAAGATATAGAGGAGTAATCTCTACCTGAGCAGAGAATGAAGTCACTCTCCCTCTGTGTGTTATATGTGAGCTTCTCTGCTTTGTTGACATAGCCAGGCTGACCACTCATGCCTTTTAGTGCATGTGAGCGTGCCCCACTGGCTAGCTCACGGCCACCGCTCTGTACTGGGCTCATACGGGAGTTATAGCCAGGGTTGGAAATTAACTTTTTTTTCCACCGTGGCTGGTGGATTCCAAAACATACCAGCCACTCAATATATTACCATTGTTTTTTTGGCTGATGAGTGAAGCAAATCTAGCAGCCACTTGCATATTTTACCAGCATTTGGCTGGTTGCTGGTGCTAATTTCCAACCCTGGTTACAGCTGATAACGCCGTCCTGACCGACAGGGTCATCACGGAAGCGTAGCACCCACCCTCCAGTTCCTCCTCAGGTTAACACTGCTAACGCTGTCTGACTGTTGCCATTGTTTGCACTGGTAGCACCGTTGGCTGCTAGCCGCCAGCTCAGCCGATGCCATGTTGAGAGCCGTGTGGAGGCAATAGATATGCTCTGAATTTTGCATTTTGCACCTTTAAAAGGAGACATACAGTATCATGAAGAAACTCACTTTTTCAGTGCTTGTGCACATACAATTGGGTATCTAGAGTCAGTTTTTTGTGGGCTGCCTGGATCAGAAAACGTGATTCAACAAGCCAATTCAGATTTGGCTCCCCTTCCTACTGTATGTCACATGCTTGTAACCATGTTCTAGTAGAAACCTAAAATGTAAGTATGAACCTGAAAATTAGCACAATATGTCCCCTTAAAGACATAGTGGCCTGTTAACATACACTGTTGGATTATGTAAACAATCTGCTGGTAAAAGTATAATTCAGGCAACTCTTTTCCAGTTTTTGAAGATTTTCTCCAAAAACAAAATATATATATTTTTTTCAAAACAAAGGATCAGATCCGTTTAAACAGATTTTCCCAGATTTTATTTCTCCAGTTATCCAAAAGTTCTCTGCTCCAAGACGACAATATTCATGCCGAGTCCAGTAAACAAGGTCTACACATGGTGAGCACAGCTCAGAATATGCTTCCAGTTAGAGCTTGAATTAAATCTAAACCAGCAGCCAGCACAGCATGTACATGCAGCTTTTATGGGGAAGCTTTGTTTTGTCTGGTTTCATAAGACAAATACAGGACTATTCTGTTGTACGTTTACAGTATCGAAGGAGATATTTTCCAGAATATTTTCAAATATACTCTACACAGAAACAAAGAAGTCAGGCACATTAAAACACAGGTAATGGTGGAGTTGTAGCGTACGTTTATCCAAATAATAGTTGGGTGACAGACAAGAGAATAATCATAATCCTAATCCTGTCACCTAACACTCAACATAACCTCATCTAGGCATAAATACGGCAGCAACATTGTTATAAATGAATCAAAAGTATGCCGAAATAACAACATAATGATAAAGATTTGTAAAAAGTCTGGATTCATGCTTAGTCAAGTTTGTCTGTAAGACGACAATCAAACAACTTTTACTTTGCTTGTTATCTGAATGGAGTTTGGATCGATCAGTGCTAGGCTATGCAGCTGCTCCATCAACACTCCAGATCAAGTCAACTAGGCATAAATAAGGAAGCAACGTTGTTTATACCATAGACATACAAAGTTTTGTCCAGTCTCTGTACAAATATGATGAACTATCATAGCTCTGGGTGCCCAAAAACAGCTACAATATTTTTTCCTCCATTTGATTCAAGAACGTCAGAGTGTCAGTTCTGACAGGAGGGGAATGTCAACGCTGATAGGCTTTTGTGACAAAGTGCCATGCTAATTTCTTGCTTGAGTTGAAATATTTCAACACCCACGAATGGCACGTATTTAGAGTGTTTGCGTCGCATCATTCACGGCATTCGCATCACCCGCCGCAAATTCTTTGTATTGACTTTGTATGTAATTGCACCGCACGAAAAGTTCGCTTTGCTCTCGGTGTGAACACACCAAAGACAATGTATTCACTGATAATACTGTATATCCTGGCGGGCAATTTTAACACTTATTCTGTGGCTTTATCGACTTTCCTCTCTGGCCTGAAACTAAACATGTTTCTGGCCAAAGAAGCCTCAAACAAACAAGCCTTTTCCCTGATTCAGACTATTTTCCACCTCCTCCCTGAATGAAAACGGCCTTAAAGTGAGCAGGCTGGCCCATGCCCCCTCTGGCTGGCCCTGTCTGCTGTCTGCACATCATGGCAGACCGTTTACACACAGAAGACTTTAGAAGCGAGAGCAAAAGTCTAAGCTCTTATCCAGCAGCTGCCCGACAGAAAAGAACAACATGCTGCACCTCAGACAGCAGCAGTGCAGCAGCATTTCTCCACCTTCTCTCAGGGTTGTTTAAGGGTGCAATCTCACCTGATGTGTAACTGCAGAATGTAAGTAAATTCATTAACAAGCAGCAGTAAATCATTATTTCAATAAGCCTCATATCTCCATTTCTTCAGATATACTGAGAGATGTAATTACCACACATACAACAGCCACAGGTAGAAACAGGGAGCTAGATGTAATTATCTCTCTCTCTTAAACACACTCACACAAACGGGCTCACACAGCAAGGGGGTAGTAGACCTTAATTGTAGCAACATGACGCTGAACTGAACACAAAACAGTGACCCAAACCTTTAAGGGTAGATCTCTATTCTATGTACACAAAGACACATACACATGCGCTAAGGATGCTAATTTTGAATTTTTTTTCTGACAGATGGCTGACCCTTTTTAACCGATTATTAACCATTAACCATTAACCAAGATTAGTGTGTTGCATGCAGCGGTGCTGTGGTTTTAGTGCCTAAAAAGCCGTCCAGCTGCAACGATAAGCCGATGCACCAACAGGTTAAATCCATCATTTATCTCCAGCTGCAGTGTATGTGCAAAACAGACAACTGAGTCCCCGATTCACCTGACCGGGAGAGTTAGCAGCCACGATGCTTGTCGTGAACACATGCAGTCACGTTCCCAGTAAAAGTCTCCACTGCATCATTTAGTTTAGCTGCGAGGTTGTCACCTGTGTGTCTGCCTGGGGTAGTGTTAGCAAGTGTCCGTGTGCGTATTTGCTGACGTCACGCTCGACGTTGTAACACACACACGGTCTGTCAGCCCAGCGTTAGCTAGTGTCCGGCGGGCCCATGTGTGTGGCAGCAGTGAGTGTGAGGTTGACGGTGGCGTTGTAGCTGTGAACGTAGCTGTAGCAGTGAGTGTACAGTTTATTTGTCAGTGAATAAATGCTACAACTCCTCAAGACCCAAGCCAAGCTCCCGTGTCTTGCAACACCGGCTCAGACTCACTTAAGGTGGGCTGTTAAGGTGGACCAGCTATTCTCCTTTAAGTGAGAAGCCGCTCCTCTGAGTTTTGAGCAGCTTTTTTCATTTAATTTTTACAATTTCTGTTAACCGTTTCACTGACAGCATCATTCGGTAAATATTCTTAATGTCGGTTAACAGTTAATTATTAACATCCTTAACATGCGCAGATATGTTTGTATTTAGGCAGTGGTTGAGGTCTTTACTGAACCCTTAATCCTAATGTCAGCAAGCACCAACACAAGACACCGGAAACATGAATTCCTGGCAAAAGCATTAATGTCTGATGCAAGTAATATAAGCATTATTCTAAGTGTATTCTGTCTGCATGACAACATCTGGAATATGCACACAACAAACACAAGCAAACACAGCTCCACACAGACATACACCCACACTTTTGCCCTTTGCTCTTTTCTTTTAGCATTATAACAGCCACTCCAAAGCATCCTATAAACAACACACACACACATAGACACACCGTAGGCCGTAGGACACAGCGTCCTAGAGTCCTTCAAATAAAATTGTTATTCACTGGATCATTTTAAAGCAGCAGGAAACAAATAGATATACGCAGACACAGAGACTGTTGAAGATCCCAAAGGAACATGATTGATTGGTAAAATGATTAGCTGAAATTGATCTGTGAGTTAATAAAGTGGTTTCGTCTCCGATGATTATTAGTGACTGTGACCTTTTGTTCCAGTTCAATATGGAGTTTTAAGTATGACCTTAAAAAACGATAACAGAGGAATTGATTGAAGATTGCAACATGAACTAGTCTGATGTGAGGTAACAAACAACAAGACTGATAACCGTAAGTTTGCTGATGTGTCATTCGTCATTTACAATTCTGTCACCAGTATAATTACTGGAGATCAGGTGCTGCACAGTAGTGTACAGTTTAAATGCTGACAACAAGTCTGCAAAAAAGAGATGGAACGGTTACACATGGACACATGCATATTCTGTCCAACTATCCTAACTGTGTATTTGTGTATTATTTGAGAGGCTAAAACAACCACACAGATCTGGATCAATTTACTGCAATTGACAATCCAAAACATTAGCATGATGCATTTCACAGAAGGAGATGTTCAGTTTGGAGCACATAATCACCTCATTATTCCTAAAATGTACAAGAGATGCAAAACAATACAGGTATTGTAGTGGCTCACTGTGCAAAGAAAATAATATGGTCAGATGTGTCATCATTCGCAGGGTGTTCAACAAACAAACAGATGTTTACCGCAGCAACTCTCTCATGTGGGATGCGTCTTCCCAGCGTGGTTATGCTACGGTGGACGTTTCTGATGGCACGTTAAATGCTGTCAAAGCGAGTGAATATGTTCAATCTTCCGGGAAGATAATAGCTGCATCCACAGGGAACGAAAGGAAATTGGTTTGATAAAGCCTTAAAACGATGTAAACCGAATCCCGTAGCAGTCCCGGAGACTAAATCTCAATCTAACTAAAAACAGCGGGAGATTCAGCGACGCCAAAGACATGATTTTTCTACCATCAAAACTCTGAATAATGGAATTTCTTGTAAAAGAGTCATGCTGTATCCGTGGCCACCCATAAAACCAGACACTTGTAGAATTTATGCCAAGGCTCACTGAAGGTGCTCTGGTGGCACTACACCCTATAAAAGCACTTTATGCTGGCGTTTCCTTTATTTTAGTACTTACTTTTATTAAACACAAAAGCAGACAGGAGAGGTGGTTGGAAGGTTTGTTGGTTTCTACACACATTTTTCCTCCACAACCTCCGTTGTTAACAAGTGGGCAACCAAAGTTTACTTAAAGTGCATGCAACAGGGTCACGATAAATATTGTATAGAGCATTGCTTGTTGTTTACCCACTTAGTAGCTCCCTGAAAGATACTCTTAAACAAGAGGTGGAAGCGCTAACAATGGCACTAACAAGCAGAGTAGTCGACAGGTAGATTCAGTTTCTCCTCTTTAGATTAGGCCTGAAAACAGAGTTGACAAGGGAGCAGGAGAGAGAAAAATAAGGGAAATGAGCGAAGTGGTGGGCAGGTAACAAACTGTATTTTCTTTAGAAAACCATTTGTTAGAGGAGGGAGGGTGTGTCAGCAGGATCTGTGCTCACCAGGGGAAAAGAGGGCAGGTGAGCTGATCTACGAGCTGAGCGGAGATGTGTGCCATCAGTATGGACGCCCTCCCCTCTCATAAGCCCTAAAATCACCCTGAGTTCGGAAATAGAGAGGAAGACAAAGCCACAGAGGGAGAAGACGGAGAGACAATCCTGTGTTCCAGTAATTAGTCTGTAGAAAGTGAGCTGGACTATAATTCGGTCAGTCAGATGGATGTCTGCCCTCCAGACATTAGGTTTAGCCATTATCTGCACTCATCCCTCCACTGTCCATCTATCCATCTCTCCCTCTCCCTCTCCACTGTCCGCCAAATTCATCCTTGTACCCTGTCCCGCCATCCATCCATTCTCCCCCTTTTTTCCTCCCCCGTGTCCTCTCGCCACTCCTCCACACATTAGACCTATCTCATCATTTATGCTCAGCTCTTCCATTCCTGTATCCACTCCTGTCTCTCTCCTCCTCTCTGTCTCCAGACATCACATCTAACCATATTTTAAACTCATCTCTCCAGTCCTCTCTATCAACACATCCATCTCTCCCTGTCTCCTCTCCTCTCCTCTCTCCCCTCCTGCAGACATTAGATCAAGCCCATTACCTGCAGTACATACAGTACACTCACAGGAATCCGTCACGGACAGGACATATGCAGGAATCTGTCTCGGTGACACTGATGGAGAGAGCTCACAGCAGCGTCACAGTACGGCGACACATGGACTACAGTATTCACATCCAGTAGGGTCACTACAGGACACAAAATATCACTTCACAAACACACATTCACTATCAGTGTGTGTTCAAGCCGCATAGCACACAGGTATGAAGATAGGGCCGTCCCTCTCCTCCTGTCCTTTCATTTCTCCATCCCTCCTTCTTATCTCTGTAACCTCTCCTCCCGCCAGACATTAGATGGAGCCCATTATCTCCACTCCTGCATGCATAACCATCCATACCTCCCTGTCTGCCTCTCCTCCTTCCAGACATGAGATCTGAGCCCATTATCTGTACTCATTCCTCTACCCATGTCCTTCCACCCTTTTTACCCATCCATCTATCCATCCCTCCATGCTGCTGCCTCACTTTACCTGTTGTCTCTGCCCTCTTCTTCCCTCTCTGTCCCTCCTCTCTCTGCCGGATATTATGTCTAGCCATTATCTACACTCATCCCGCTGCTCCAGTCCATCCATCTATCCTCTTTCACTTCCCTCTCCACCTCTATGTCTCTCACCTCCAGATAGTCACCTATTATCTGCACCACTCCCTCCATCCATCCTTTCCTCTCACACATCACGCACACACTCTCTCGCTTGGCTCGATCGGAGTCAGACACACATTCACACACCCGACCTATCCTCCTATCTGGACAGACCATCTTAACAGTCAGCAGTGCAGCGGGGATGTAACACAGTTTAAATAGGTGGGCAATCTGTGACCTCCAAAACAACCTCAGATAAAAAGTTTTTTGTGGGTATTTTGAATATATACAGGTGGAAAGTGCTACATTTATTCAAGTACTGCACTTTAAGTACAAGTTTGAGGCTCATGTATTTTACTTGAGCATTTCCATTCTATGTTTTATACTTTATACTCCTACTCCACTACATTTCAGAGAGAAATATTGTACTTTTCATTATACTACATTAACTTGACAGCTATAGTTACTAGTTACATTTCAGAGTAAGATTTCCAGTAAAAAATGTATGATAAACTTGTAAAATACAATAAATTGTTTAAGATTACACCAGTGCTTTCCAACCTTTTTGGCTTGTGACCAGAAGAAGAAGAAGAAGTATCTATTTCCTTCCTTGTCTATCTTCTTTGTCATATTTCAGATTAGCCATTCCACCAATAGTGACTCTAAAGTTCTCACATGGTCTCATTTAAATAACCGATAAATGCCCCAAAAGGTAAAATTATCCAATATTTCACAAAACAAAGCAAAGAACTGAAACAGATGCATTTGTCTTTTGTCTCATCTTCTCCCGTTTATCATCTCACGACCGCTCAGATTTATCTTGCCCTATAGGTTGGGAACCACTGGACTCAAATAGCTGACTGAATATAAAGTAGCCAAAACCAGCTCCGACCCAACCAGCTACAGCGGTAAAATACTTCTCACACAGTGATGCATCCATAGAAACAATATATATTTTATTTATATGGGTGCATCAGTATTAACAATCTAATAATATCATTTATAAAAATATTATAAGTCACAGGGACAAAACAATTAATTTTACTTTGATACGTTAAATACATTTTGCTGATAATATGTATGTAGGACAATTCATGCAGGACATTTCCTTGCAATGGAGTATTTTTACAGAGCTGTATTGGTACCTTTACTTCTCAAAGCGTCTTCCACCACTGCTTATATGCTGTAGGTTTCAATGTACTTACTATTATGAATGCTGTGGATTGTGATTGCAATCACTGGTGCACCAATTATTTAAATCCTTAATAGTAATATGTAGGAGTTTATGCTGCTGACTGTTGTCCAAAATGTACCATGTGCGTTTTACAGTGATTTTTAGACAGTTTATGCCTTCACTTCATCTCAGTGGGGTATTCAAATCAACTTACTTCAAACTTGAGAGATAGGTAATCCACCATCACATTTAAAAATACAGTAACTTTATTTTTTCTATCAATGTAATGTTATGGTTTTATAGTGATGCAGCTGGGGCATGGACTGTTTTATTTTTAACTCTCCCTGTTGGTGCACTTCAGTACGACTAAGACAGACGACTAACCGGCCACTGAAGCATTGTTGAATTAACCTTTGAAGAGAGTTTTAAAAAAAGTTCCTGCTTGCAACTTCATTACCATAACTTAAAAAATATAACTTTGATAAAAAAAATATTTATATAATAATAATAATAAACAAAGGAGCTGTTCACTGTGATGGATTATTATATTAAACAACTTGCAAGTCTTTGCAACTTGATTTTAATTGCACCCTGAGATTAAATGAAACCAGTGGCGGCATGAAAGTTCGGAAATCAATTTAAAAACGTGTGGCATGTTTAGGAAAGCGACAGTGTAAAGTAAAATATACATAATGTGTAGTCAGCGAGCTAAAACATGTATGTTAATGTTGTAAGTGGACTAGTCGGTCTAATTACTTGTACTTGTTTGTTCTGTAAAGTAAATAGAGTACTAGTTATAACCAGGTAGATACTATGTTTTGCTGTAAACACAAAATGAGGGTAAATTGAGTCTTGCTTGTTTATCTCTCCTTTACCCTCCTCTCCTGCTCTTTCTTTCATTCCTTCCATCACTAACATCTATCTCCTCAATTCCATCCCTCCCTCTTGACACTAACGTCTCACCTTTCTCTACCGTCCTCCTCTCCCCCCTTCTCTTTTGACCCTGCTGTACGCGTCCATCTCATTCTTTCATTCTGCACGTCCATCAATCTTGTTTCCTGCCTTCTCTTCTCCTCTCCTCTCAAATCTTAAATCTTCCTCGCTCCTGTCCTACATTCATCTGCTTCATTCTCCCAGCATTCACTCTTCCTTGAAGTCTATCCCTCTTCTCCACTCCTCCCTTTCTTTTGTCTCCTCCCCTCCTGTCCTCTCTCTCTTTTTCTCCTCCAGGTCTCCTCTGAGTTTGCCAAGCCACTTCTCTGCTTGCTCTGCTGCTCTCCTCCTTATCTCCTGTCCCTCCTCCTCCTCCAACAATTCGTCTCTCCTCACCACTATCTCTTTCAGTCTTTCACTGCACTCCCTCCTCAGGTTACTGTTAGCAGTTTTGCTGCAGAATAAACAGGATTGTGGCCATATTAATCTAATCTGTAAGATATGAATTTGCATGCTTAATTAACACTGATTAGGAATATTTAGGAATCATAACATCCAGCGTTTCCTTTTTGTTTCCCTTTAAAGGTCCAGTGTGTAGGATCTGCTGGTATCTAGAGGGGATATGAGGAGATTGCAACCAACTGAAGCCTCTCCTATGTGCCAAGCATGTTGGAGAGCAACGGTGGCCAAAGTGAAAACACAAATGGCCCTCTCTAGAGCCATTTGGAGCAGAGCCAGTGCGTAGAGTGTGTGTGTATGTGGGAAGTGAGTGGTGAAGCAAAAGATAGAGAGTGGCGACGACGGGAGCGAGCAACATGATCGACTCCGGCCCAAGCAGAAAAAGTTATTTCGATATTTAGTTAGATTTGTCCGTTCTGGGCTACTGTAGAAATATGGCGGTGCAACCTGGCGGACTCCGTAGAGAGAGGACCCGCCACCTATGTTGTTATAAACGGCTCATTTTAAGGTAACGAAAACACAACGATTCTTATTATCAGCTGATTATAAACAAAAGAAAACATACTTATTAATATTATATTCCATTTCTGTCAATAGATCCTCCTAAGTGTTACACATTGGTCCTTTAAGTACCTTTAAAGTTACAATACCCTTCACTTCTAACCCCCAAAAGGCACAACTAGACCACACTGTCAACCATCATACCAAATTTGAAGTTCCTAAGTTAAATAGTTTCCGAGTTCTGCTCCGGAAACGAAATTGAAGTCGAAAAAAATCACAGTTTTTGGCCAAAGTTTCAAACATTTTGGGCACCCTGGACTTCTAACCCCCAGAAGGCACAACTACACCACACTGTCAACCAGGACAGATGGACGGAAGGACGGACACAAGGAGCACTATATCCCCCCCGACTACATTGTCGCGGGGCTATAATCATCTTAATCTACACTGTGTGACAGTATCAAACAGTTTATATTCTGTGTCATATTCAAACCCATGTCTCCATGTTTGTTTGTCATTATGGCTGTAACATATTACTTCACATAAAAATATTGTTGATTTATGTTTTAAGTTGAGTGAATGTAGAAATCTTTAGAGACTCTTCATGTCTTCACCTACTTATACTGACTGAATCGTCATCATAGATTCATAGTCACACATGTACAGAGCAACACATAACCGTACATATTAACCAACATCATGACAAATGTCGTTGCCTTCCAAAATAACCCTTATGACCTCTGCTGTAAAAGTCAGACACTTTGTATGGTCATCCTTCACCCCTGACCTCCTCCCTACGAGGTTTTGCAGTGCTTTAACAACATCTCTCAGTACAGAACAGTCATTATCTGCACAACCACAAGAGGTCACTAGCCAGGAAAACGTTTTTAGCTGATAAACCAACAACCAAGTCTGTTGTTTTTGAAAACAGAGATAAATATGGTTTGCACACAAAACACATGTACATAATGCACATGTACGTTTACACAAGTCACCTACATGCATGCGCAACGAACACACACAGACACTCTCTCTCACACTTGTTTTCATCCATCTTGTAATGTTCCTCATCAAAGACAGCAAAATAAATAATCTCATCAATTTTAATATCTGTGCTAAAAATGTTACCGGCACATTGGAATCTGTTAAATGACGAAACTGGAAATCAGCAGGAGGCTGAGGTTTAATTTAGGGTACTTTTACAGAAATAAATAATGTCGTACTTTAAACAGTGAGCTGCCGACTGTACAGACAACGTTCCTTATTAGTATTCGACTGCTCTGATGTGATTTACGTGGATGCAGCAGCGCCATACTCTCAGGCCCCTTGACGCTGTTTATCACAATGTGCTTAGATTCATTACAGGTGACAGTTTTAGAGCACATCATTGTATCCTCTCTGAGAAGAGAAAACATTGCCTCTTGTTTACTGACAAAGCCATATCTCACAAACTACATTTACATTTCATCACTTTTAAAATTCAGAATGATAGTGTACTATATTTAATCAAAGGATATGTTGAGCATGTGAACGCTGAAGTAGGACAGCCACCTTTTTTAAGCACCTGGCTGCGTCTTAAATTGGACACACACTTGTTTCAAGGAATGTACTTGTTTCTCATAATAACATGTATGGTCAAACACACTATGTGGTCCACACTGTAATAAATGACCATATCATTTAACATTAGCCAACACCACCTTTACAGTATGCTCTGTGTGCTATAAATAAATAGACCACATACTGCAGAAGTGTTACTATATGTGTGTCAGCGTAATTGTGTGTGCACAAAGATATTTGTCATACTGTGCATGCTTGGTTTGTTTTGAAGAAAAGCAAGAAAGATTTAGTGCTTTTAGGCGTTTTCATATTAGGTATGATTGATCTGTACCGTGCCCGAGTCCAATCCCCCACTCTCCACTCCCCCGACGCTCAGCTTTCACATTACTAATGTTGGTCCGTACCCGAGTACACTTGCGTCATCGTCCACGTGTATTTGTTTATGTTGAGATCAGCTGTATATTTGACCGAGCATCGTAAAAAACTTCATTCAAACTTCACAGAAACAAAAGAAAACTCACCAAAACCGTCATTGTTAGTCTTTCCAACAATCACCAACTCTGGTTTGATCGAAATAAACCCTTTTATACAGATTCAGAGCAGTGTCATTGTATAAACCTGCCTTTTCAAAACTACTCACTGACTGCTAACGTTACTCTTGTTAAATAGAAGTCCACTTCTGTGTTTTGGTACGTCCGGCTTTCACACCTGATGCCAACTGTACCCAAGTACACATGAGCGTTCATACTAATCAAACGAACTGGACTTTGGGGTCAACACTGTGGGGTGTACACAGATCTGGGCCTGGGTTCCTGATATGAAAGCAACCATAGATAAGCAGAAAGGGTGGAAGACAAACATAATAATGATGTAATCTGATATTCAGATAACGCGCTGCCAGTGCTCTTCATCAACTTTTGCGTTACAAAAAAAAAAGTTTTAATGCAAATACTTTGCAGGTATTTCTCTTGTTCCACATGATTAAAGTATATGGTAAAATGTGAGAGCGTTTGTTGTATTCTATTACATTTCATTGTACATTTTTGGCACTTACTCTACATTTCCTATATTTCCTATACCTGTCAACGTCAGTGTCAATGTATTACATAGTGTGTCTTTAGCTGCGTGCATGTGGGGATGAACATGATCCCCCATCTTGACCCTGAACAGCAAAAAGCAAGTATAGGAAGTTGATGGATGGATCTTTTACCTGTTTGGATCTCTGTGCTGTGGATAGACAGTAAAATGGTAAGAACTGATAGCTCTTGCAGTGAGAGACATAAAGAAAGATTTCTGTTTGCAATGAGCTTTGCCCTTCAAGTACCTGGAGGGGCCTTGTGGACCTATGAAATCCTTTTCCTTGAAATCTGAATGCTCGCAGGATTTTTATTTATTGCATTTTGAATGTGAGAGGCCTTGACCATATTGCAAAGTAGAACACCTTGTGTCCTCTTCTTGAATTTCTCCTACTTTAATCTTCTTCTTTCAATGTCCCTCTGCTGCCTGATCTGATCATCACCCGTATCTGCTACTTCTTTTTCCTCTCCTCTCCCGTTCTCAAGGATATACAATGAACGCTAAGTTTAAGTGTTATGTGTTTTTTTAACTCACTGAGACAGAAGTACTTGGACGATGCGATGTGAGTGATTAGGTGATTAGTATGTGCGTGTGTCTGTGTGTGCCTGTGTACTCGTGTGTGTATAACTGTGCATGTGTGTGTGTGTGTGTGGTTGTGTGTGTGTTCCATTGAATTGATTCAGGATGGCAGATAGCAGCTGGCAGGACTGCCTGTGATGAACACTCACGCACACACAGACACACACACATTGGGTTGGGTTGTGCAACGAACAAAATTGGTTTGCAACAAGCAAATGCCACTTAACAACGCAGTTAGTACAGTACAAATCCATTTGGCACTGACGTTATGGAGAATATGCTGTAAATAACAGATGCTGTATAAGCTATCAGCATGACTGTGTAAGAATTGTTCCTCAGCAATGTCCATGATGAAACTCCATCTGTGACACATATGAAGAAACAGTTATAATCTTTTATGTTTAGATAGTCATTGAACAAGTGTGTCCCATACTATAGCTTGGGTCCCATACCCATGACCATATTACAGTATGTCACACTGGGCACAGACATGTAAAAGCTACTCCCTTCCTACCTGCCAGACAATAACCACAGATAGCAGATACATATCAGTAGGAAAAATAAATATCAGATTGGAGTCTAATCCAAGCATTATTAGACTTTATGGTTTAGGCACTAGCAGTATATGCTTAAAGCTGGAGTAGGCGAGATTGGAGCAAATATGATTAAAAGACCAGAACCTTCCCAACCGTGCATCATTATTGTTTTGTGTCTGAAAACCTGTTAATGACATTTTTGCTTCATCAATTGCAATGCAGAATGTCAAACTCTTGAAACAATTCTTGGTGGACAACAATATTTTAAGTGAAAATCAGTCTGGCTTCAGATCAGATCATAGAACCATAACAGCAGCTATGTTGGTAACAAATTACATTATCAATTCCTTGGACCAAAAGCAGGACTGTGCTGCTCTGTTTGTTGATCGGTCCAAGGCATTTGATTCCGTCAACCATGAGCTGCTATTGGGCAGACTGAATGATGTTGGTATCGGTCCCAAGGCTATAGAGCAGTTCAGGAACTACCTAGCAGATAGAACCAAATGTGTACAGTATATACAAATGGTCATAATTAAAACTTCATGGCGGACTCTAAGGTTCAATTTTAACCCTTGTCTTATTTTTATAAATAATATTGAGAAGCACATGCTTAAAGCTAAAGTCTTTATGTAGATGATAAAATAATCTACTCAGTTGCCTTTTCTCTGAGTCAGGCTGTAGATGAGCTCCAGACTGGCTTTCAACAGCTGCAGAGCTCATTGTAAGGTCTAAAGCTGGTTCTAAATGCGAAGAAACCAAATGAATTATCTTTGCTAGGTCTCACTGCCAAATATCAGATAATGTTGGCATTCATACCTTAAGAGGGGGACCCAATTGAGAGAATATCATCCTACAAGTACCTGGGTATTTAGTTGGATGACTCTCTTTTAGAGTGCATATTGAGAACCAAGTGAAGAAACTGAAGGTTACGTTGGGTTTTTATCATCGAAATAGAGCCTGCCTTAATTTAGCAGTTAGGAAAACATTTGATCTCTATGTTTTATATTGAATTCATTGTCCCGTACACATCTCTGTGTACTTTATGATCTGGTTTCCTGGCCTTCATTAAGCCTAAGAGACAGCAGCATTGGTATATTTTCATTTACAAAGCTGGGTAAACTCCCTTTTAATTTGCCCATGTCTGTTTTTGACATGCTTTATTTTTTAATTTTTGTAACATTGTAATGGTGTGCTATCTTAGCCAGGACTCCCTCGATAAACAGATTTTAATCTTAAGGGACTTCCTGGTTAAATAAGGGTTAAATAAAAAAATAAATGCAAGAGGTCGTGAGGTTTCATGAGTCAGATTCAGACAACTGCAGCCGGTAAAAACAATAGCACTGATGATTAGTTGCATGCTTTAATTTGGTAAGATTGTTTCAGATTCGGTCACACTAAACACCCACACACAGATGCACACACACAAAATTTGTTTTCCACAAGCACTGCGCAATCATGTACATGTACATGCATACACAAACACACACACACACACAAACACACACGCAGGTTCAAGGTAAAAGAGCCAAATCACATTTCCATGTTGCACCGGTTCTGCTTATGAATGACAACTTGCAGTCATTATTCAAATGACTGGAGCGGAGGTTAGAGATAGAAACAGAGGAGTGAAAATAGGCAGAGCGTGAGAGGAGGTGTGAAGGAGGAAGAAAGGAGGAATTTAGAGAGGAAGTGTGCAGACACAGGCAGCCACAAAGTATCGCCGTTTTTAGTGCGTCATTTACATTTAAGCTGTTTATGTCATATCCTTAAAGGTACGTGTGTGTGTGTGTGTGTGCGTGTGTGTGTGTGTGTGTGTGTGTGTATTCTCCTCTGATGGAAGCATTAAAACAGATGAAGAGAAGGAGACAACGCCCTTTGCACTAAGGCTGGGCGATGTGGACCAAAAATATCAATATTTTTAGACTGAATGGCGATACACAATATATATCTGAGTGTTTTCTATGAAGTGGGCTAAAGTTGAAGGTCATAGCCACATGTGAGATGTCACAAGCATTTTTATTAAAACAGACTGTGATTAAAATAAAATGCAAAGATAAGGTTTCCTTTGTAAATATAAAGCCGCAAAACATGTAAATGAAAAATTATATTAAACAGATAGCCTTCAATTAAAATAGGCCTTTCTCTGAGAATGCTCCTTAGGTGATTTTCAACAACAATAACATACTGATTAAAATAGAGTACAATTACCGGTACAAAATACACAGCTATGCAAATAATAAAACAGAACCAAAATAACAGCAGGCATACCCTGTTTGAAAATATACAGCTGCACACTATATCAACATCTAAGTGAATGAATATATAAAATAAGTAGCCTATATTAAATAAAAATAGGCCAATCTCTGAGAATGCTCCTTCAGTGCTCCTTCAACAACAGACCAATTAAAATAGATTACAATTACAGGTTTTCCTCTCCTGCTTAACGAAATAAACAGCTGTCCACAAAGTGTTTTTACAGCATTTTTTATACGGATTTCACAAACAAGATGTGCCGTGTTAATTAGTGCACTTTGGAGATGCTGGTCGGTCGACTGTGTTACCTGAGGACAGAGCCTGGCTAGCTGTTTTCCCCTGCTTCCAGTTTTTGTGCAAAGATAAGCTAATCGTCTCCTGGCTGTAGCTTAATATTTCATGGACAGATGTGAGAGGGGTATCAATCTCCTCCGCTTTCTCTCAGCACAAAAAGCGTATTTCTGAAAATGTAGAACTATTCCATTAATTATCAGTGATCAGTCAGAACCGAGCAACAATACCTGAAAGTTTTGCGTAAAGTAAGCAGGCTGCTTGATCATCATGGCTCAGTTTCTCATTAGAGCAGAGCGCTAAATAAATTTGTACTTTGGTAACTGATTATCTCGTTCAATCAAAATCAATTTGTACATTCAGAAATAGAATAAACCGTCAATTTCCGAGCAGCTGCAAGAGTTTTCAGACATAAAATACACACTAGTCTCTCCTCATCTCACAACCGCATTCATTATTATTTATAATTATATAAATGTAATTTATGGTGCTGTTGGATTGCTGCCAGACCGCCCCGTTACAGGTGCATACGGGAGACAAAAGGCTAAACGACGAAAAATATGGACTGAAGCAGAATATTTCTTTAGATAAAAACATGTAGTGAATTTTTGAAATAACACAATCTCTCCTTTTTCAATACATTTTGACTTTTGGGCTGAGGCAATTACAGAGACGGACGGAGCGTCGCGTCGCTCGCTCTGTGTGTTTGAGAGAGAGGAGAGAAGAGAAGACGGACGGTAGGCTAATGTCTCTGTACGTTTAATAATAATTAAAATGTCAACGTTATGAATGAACTACTCAGTGCAGCCCTACTTCATCATATTTTCTTTTGATTACCGAGCATGTTGTCTCGTTTTTCTCTGAAGCATCTTCTGTTTTTCTTTTTGTCCCTGTCAAATATCTGTCCATCCTGTAAACCTACAGACTATCTGTCTGAATGGATGCATAAAGAGACGATTTGTTTACTGTTCCGCCGTGAAAAAGATTCCGACATCAAAACATTAATTGCGCATCACATTTTCCCCCGGCGGTCATACGCGCCCCACAGTTTGAGAACCACTGATTTAGTGGAAGAAGTGTTTCCTGTAATAAAAATGTGGGCAAAATCAGTCAATGTTTACTGCAGCCTCCACATGTAAGTAACAGTCTTTCCTTTTCTGTGCATTTACAGATTCCACTCAGCATGTGTCGGAACCGTCAGCTGCATAATGTCTGGAGTTGGGTTTCACTCTATTTTCTAGCATTTTGCTGTTATTCTTTGCTGTATTCTGCTGCTGCAACAGCCAAACTAATTTCATCTAAAGCTACATTTAAAGCTGAAGTAGGCGAGATTGGAGCAAATATGATTAAAAAAAAGTTATTTTTATAAAACGCTATAAGTCGCTATATCCTGACAGTAGTACATGAAACAGGTAATCTGAAAAAAATCATATGCCTCTGTGTCACGGGCTAGATTTTTTAAAGCCAGAAAACAGCCATAAGGAGGTGCAGAAGATTAATTATCTATCACAACACTTGAATTACAATATGCTGAGAAGTTATTATGGAATTTTTTTACCCAATGATGCCAAAAAATGGTTGCCTACTGAAGCTTTAAGTTTCACCTTATGTGTGGCAATCAAGCACACAGTTTTAACAACATTAATTAACATGATGTACGTATGTGTTGGAGGGGAGGCGAGAGATCAGCAGAGGAATGGATGTAAGGATGACAGAAAAGATAAAATATGCAGCAATAAAAGGAGGAGTGTTTCCTTTTTTTTCTCAGAATGACGTGGAGATGAACTGTTGGCAGAGAGCCAGACAATCTCTTCCAGCTCTGTATCTATATAGCTTCTCAGAGTGCTATAGACAAGGTCAGAGAAAATGGGTGAACTCCCCCTTTAATACCAGGTACATTAGGGGGAATTAGAGCTAATACAAGGACAAGAACATCGGTTATCTCTCCTTTTCTCTCTTCTTGTCCTCTATCCTTTCCTCCCTTTCTTTTCTCTGGTCTTTGCCTCTCTAGTCTAACACTTTAGTAGCCGCCCCATCTCATCCTCTCACATACACACACCTCGCCTTATTCTGCAGCTCTGTATGGATGACGGATGCACAGTATGTTCCTCCTTCAGTGTGTGTTCATGCTCGTGTGTGTGTGTGTGCGTCTGAGGATGCCAAGACGGTTAACAGCAGCAGGCTAAGAATAGTTCTCGACTTCTGCTCATCTCTCCATCTCTCCACCTTCTCCACTCTGCTCCACAGATTTTAATCTTCTACCCCTCTTCACCCTGAACCCCTGCGACTTCACGAAGGAGCTTATTATCTGTGAGGAAGTATTCCTTTGAAAAGTACCATGCATGGTTCACGGTAATATGTAGTGGCCTTCAAAAACTGCCCGTCTCTACATCCTGTATGCATTCATATGTATGTGAATTGAATGTAACCTTGTGCTTTTGTGTGTTTTGCCTTGGGCTATTTGTTAGTGAGCAGTAAAGCTGGGCCTGCTGTCACACATTACAGCAATACATACCCTGCTCTAATACATGCAGCTACTCTGCAGTGTGTGTGTGTGTGTGTGTGTGCCTCGGTAGATGTTATCAACGCTTCACACTAAATGAGTGTAGAAAAAAAAAATCCGGAGCACAACAAGAAAAGTCTCTCTTTCACCTCCGCTTACCTTTTCGCCTCTCCAATTTTCTCCTTCTCCCTATTCTTTTTCCCCTCCCTGTCTCCCTCTATCCTACAATCTGTCCATCTTCCCTCTCTTCTTCCCTCTGTGTCTCCCCCCCCCCCCCATCCTCTCTCTCTGTGTGTGTGTCTTAAAACACACATGACACCGTGCCAGATTTTGCCCCTTGATCTCGGAGGCTCTTGCGCATTTTTTCTCACGCTTTTCCCTTTTTATTCCAGCTTGAGCATCGCGTCTAATAAACACAAGCACACAGTCTCACACTGAGCAGGCACTACATATACACACACTGTGTGTCTGTGTGTGTGTGAGTGTGTGTAGATAATATAAGTGCATGCTTACAGTTCCTTTAATATTCTCTTTTATTCTCTCTCCTCTTCTTTCATGTCAAGAGGCTGCCAGTTTGTGCATCTATAAGTCTCTGTTTTTATCTGCCTTCCCTGATCTTCCCCATTCCCCCTCT
This sequence comes from Sebastes fasciatus, assembly GCF_043250625.1. NCBI lineage: Eukaryota > Metazoa > Chordata > Actinopteri > Perciformes > Sebastidae > Sebastes > Sebastes fasciatus. Next base: position 19,535,759 of record NC_133796.1, on the reverse strand, counting down.
CTTTCTGTGTCTATGTCTCTTATACATCCACTCTTTACACTCCCTCTCTGTCTTTGACCCTCTTTTTCTCACTCTATCTCTCTCTCCCTTTCCATGAGTGTGTTCTCCCTCTCTCTAGCTTTCAACTCCCACCACATTGCCCCGCTGTACTATACTATATAGAAGCCATTAGAAAAGTAAAATCCCACATGTAGGGATAACAAATTGCAGGTTTAAAGGAGCAAGCCAAACATAAAAGAGTCTTGCAGTATCCTATACTCAATTATTTACTGTGATGAAGTGTATTTCGTATGGTGTATTACATTATTCTCATTGTCAATGACAATACTGAGACAATTTTTCTTATAATTTTTGCTGTTATCAGTATTGATTACAATCAGTGATCCGGCTAAATATGCATATTAGGACTGTTTTTAAAAAGCATTAATTTGGATAACATATCGAGCGTAGCATTAGTTCATGCAGGCCATGATGTCAAGCTCTGCTCATACAATGGCGATCAGCTGATAACAGCTGATCTTAAGCCAGCCCAATCAGCTGATGCATCAGCTGACAGATCAGCTGATTCCTCTCTATGCATTCATTGGTCAATTTCATACAGGGCACCTTATTTAAGCTGCTTCAGCCGGCCTACCGTTGCTGCTTCCTCTACAAGCCGCTCGCAACCCACCTCCACCCCACCACCTCCTTTTAATACTGTTTCTAGGGCTGGGCGGTATGGCCTAGGATAAATATCGCGATATTTTAGGCTATATCGCAATACACGATATATCGCAATATTTTCAAATATCCTCTAAGCACTTCATAAATGCTCAATTTAACCCTTTGATGCATACAATCACACCAATATTATGATCTTGTAGTCCCTGCAGCATATGTCTGCATTAAAATCTCTGTTGATATTCATTAGTGGTTCTTTGGAACAATTTTAATCTTTCATACAAAAAGGGTTGGCTTGGAAACATTACATGACAATTTGTGTTTGATGTTCGCGATGTAGTCGTTTTCTGTACCGCAGGGGGACAAGCCGCGATACATCGACTATATCCGATGTGTCGCCCACCCCTAACTGTTTATGACTTAATCAATGTCAATTCTGTTGTCATTGATTCCAGCTCTGTTCTGCACCCAGGGGGGTCTTTGCTGCTGCTCTCCCTGCCTTTGGCTTTCCATGTGTGCACATGGAAGGGCAAGGAGGAGTGCTCTCCTTGTCTCATGCTACCACATAGGCTCGTGGTTCCACGTATGCGCGTGGATGGGCAGGGAGGTCCCAGAGCAGAGCCATACCGCCAAATATAATGTATATATTACTGCAATGTAATAAGTGTCTTTGACTAAAGTGGTCCTGACTGAATTACAAGTGATGTACTAGATGTACACATTTTGCTCTGGTAAAGGTTTAAGTCTGAAGTGAAAGGATCAGTTCACCCAAATCACACAGAAAAAAGTGTCCCACTTGTCCCTCGGTGATATCTAACCATGCAAATAGTTTTGGTTTTATCTATAATGGGGATTTTATATATCTGCTGGCGTGACCCCAAAACAACAGAGGTGACAGGGATTTTGTTTGTGGTGCTGAAAATAACAAGAAATGACGAACTCAGCAACAGTGTGCCGGTCCAAATGTCCCAATGTCCTGGTTATTCTGGACAATCCACAGCCTTCACTAGCAATCATTTTCTGTCTTATAAGAAGATGTAGTCCTTAAAAGTGTTGACAGTGTGGTCAAGTTTATTTATATAGCCTAAAAATGTGTCCCACAGGGCTTTACCATCAGCATATGACACCATCTATCCTTAGTCGGATAAGGAAACTAAGCACTGGATATCACACACTCATATGCAAAAGAAATCACTATATTCTTTTGCATGGATGTCATTGTGATCATTTTTACATTTGCATAATTTTTTTAACAAATGTAACAAATGAAGCTTCATGAATTGAACCGATTGCTTCCGATTGCGAGGTCAAAGCTAAAAGAAACACGACTAAAGCCACACTACTGGCCCTTTGAGACTGTAATGCCTTACAGAAACGCATATGAGTGGGATAAAAAGCTAATCTGAATGTGAAAAGGTGAATTCTATTGAATGTTGCTTGGACATTCATATGCTTGCTATTTCATTTGTCATATTTGCCTTTATCTGATGATAATGATGATGATGATGATGATGATGATGATGATGATGAGGTGGTTTATGCTGTCAGTTTGTCTCAATGATAAATGTAACCTTCTCGTTCTAATGGCATAGCAGACAATGTATACAATACCTTGGAAATATCCAGAAAGGCCCTGCAGATCTAGTATACCGGCCCGGTCGCGCTAAATGCCGTATGATTGACAGTAATCGCAGGTCATTTTGCATTCAGTAAGTACATCTGTCTTGCTTTGAGTGTGTCATTTGTACGCCATGTAGTCTGTATGCTACACTCAGAGGTGGTGACGTAAAATATAAACGTGAGAATGACTGCTTATGGTGGGCAGGAGGGGAGGTGGATGGGTCCAACAATCACAGGAGTTTCAACCAGTAGGCCGGCGTTCGAGGCCGGTGTTCCGTGTCCCAAAGTAATGTTGAGTTATTTATATAATTTACATATATATACCACAAACAAAAAAAATACATATTAATCCAAACACACGACTTTCAACCAGGAGGCCGGCGTTTGTGTCCCAAAGTGTTGTTGAGTTATTTTGAAGTTATGTTAGTGACGTTTGTGACGTGTTTTCCGTACTTCAGTTACTTTGTTTGCATATATATTTTACTTAGTTTACCTACTTATTTCAAGCCCAACCATGACAATTTTCCTAAACCTAGTGACCGTACTTTTACTGCGTAGCGCAAAAATGACACACAAAAAAGGATGAAAAATGCGTTCTTGTGACACACCGAATGTCCTTGTGATGTCGTGTTATTTATGCGCCTTCCCATGAGATGAGTAGATGAGGTAGATGAGGGCTGAGTATGCTGTTAAACTCCACTGAGGATTTCTACTTTTCATATCTTGAGCTGCTGCTTTGAATCTTTGAGCGGTGTGCCGTTTAGTGAGCTAAAATATGCCTTGAGGTTTTCCTCACATGTTAAGGAAATTACTGTCAAACCAAAATATTGAAGTCTTCGTTAACATCTAATTAAATCAGCCCATGAGCACTCCTTTCACCAGCAGCTTTGTATGTTTAGTTTGGTTACAAAGTGAGTTATCTAACTAACTCTAACACTGTTCATATAACAACAAGATTACTGGCATGAAAGCAAAACACACTGGTGACTCACCGTCACAAGTCACTCTCAGATCTCTTTACAAGAGCCCCTGCCAGTGGTAAAAGGTCAGCATCGAGGGCCACTGTAAATACGGTGCTGATTGGCCCCATGGTGGTGTGATAATCAGCCAAAATGTTTAAAAGCGGGCTCGAATTTCAGACACACTGATGAATGTGTGCGTCTCCTGATGTGAAGCCTGCTGGTAATGGAGCTTGGAGAAAATAATTAGCTTTTAGTGAGATTCTGACATGTGGAACAAACACCTTGACAATTGCACAGTGCTAGCAGAGGGATGCACTATACTGAGAGGCGTATACCTGTGATGTGATATGACAGGAATGAAGCACACGTGTATTTTGAGTCAGCTTTCAGATATGTCATTTCAGCAAGTTCAACCACGTTTATATTAGTCACTCTATGACGTCAAGAAGCAAATAAGATTTCGATGGTCAAATATGTGTCAAATTGTATTATTTCAGTCACAAAAAGTGATACTTCAGGTTTAGCATTTACAATCACTCCCTGATTGGATTCATTTCAAAAGGTTTGCAAAATTCAAATGAGGGGTATTTAAAAGCAATCACAATCAGTTCAAATTCAAATGGAGCTCTACCAAGACCTTTTCGAGCATCCTTTTGAGTCTATATCTGGCATGATGCAGGGTTTGGTATGTTTTAATTTCACATTACAGCTCTGATAGTAAAAAAAGGAAGATATGACATCTATGATAAATTAGATGCTTCAGCATTAATTATTGGTAATATGAGTTGAGGTGGGTTTTTTTCTAGTACAGATTAATCAAAGAAGCGGAAAGAAAGCAAGCCGTGAATTTACACACAGTAACACAGACACACACGTGCACCTCAAATGAAACTGTAAATGCACACGCATTGCAGAACTGTGCAATTGATCACTTCTCACACACATATGATCACACACACACACCTTCAGATGAGCTGTGTGCATTTCAACAACTCGATTGTTACACTTCCACACTTGCGTATTTCTTCTGAGACTCACAGAGATGGTTTCAGTCTCACACACACACACACATTCGGAGAAACAAGCACAGTGGGTTGCAGAGTTTAAATAGAAAGCATTTTAAGTGCTCGGAGCTTTGCAACGCTTAGCGCATGGTTCTTGAACAACACGCCACACTCTGAATCCGTGGAGAGTTACAGACTGCATGTCTCCCTCCAGAAACCAAACTGTGGCTCCGACTCTGGTTTTAACTGATTTCATTTCCGTCAGGGTTACGTCATTTATTTTTCAGTCGGTATTTCGGCAAAGAAGACTGATATGTAACAAACATGGGAGGAAGAGGAGAGGAAAGAGGTGACGGTCATGAGTCACATCTTTAAAGCACCAATGATGTTACTGTAATCCTCTTCCCTCCCAGCTAGATTTCAGCCTCCAGTTTCAAGCATCAGGAGTTTCACAAAACAAAACTGTTCAGATATAGTGGGTTATAGGACGATATATACCATGAGATGATGAACATTTGTCTATATGGTTTCTATCCAGAAAGGCACAGCTTTCTGGATGTATTAGACAAATGCGGGAAATGTTGGCAATATTGGACTTAAAGGATTGGTAGGTTCACCTTTTTTGAAACCTGAATTCTTAAAACAATATTCACATGTCATTAAAAAGGTTATTGGTCAATATAATTCTTCCTTCTGTCTATACTGGATGCAAAGAAATTCCTTCTTGGGGCAATCTGTTAAAGCAAGATATTTTTGTATCGATGTGATGAACATCCTTGATTTTTCAGGTATATGTAAAATACACATTCCCCTCTGTTTAATTTTATCTCCTGCAATTACTCAACTACATTTCTAGAAAAGGGAATATATTATGATTAGGGCTGACCCGAATGCTTCGAAGCTTCAACCATTGCCATGGTAATAATAATAATGTATAAATCCCAAAATAGGCCATGAAATAAGAAATAATTCCACAACATTATTCATTATTCATATTCAACATTAATTATTATTAGTTATTCTCAGACAGATATCGCTGTTTGTTATGTTTAAAGGTGTGTGTGTGTGTGTGTGTGTGTGTGTGTGTGTGTGTGTGTGTGTGTGTGTACAGTAGTGCGGCAGCGGCAGCGGCACTGTCCCGGACACTGAAACGGGGGAGATGGAGACAGACAGATAACATCAAAAGATGAATATGAGACAAGAGATCAGGATTTCAGCTTCTATGTCCAGGTGTTTACATCTAGATCTGTTAAAAAACTGAGAAGATAGCATCGTTTGTAATGGAGCACCAAATTTTTAGGTGAGCAAAAGCATAGGAACAGATAGACTTAAAATAGATTAAAGTGAATAATACTTAATATTTAGTTGCAAATCCTTTGGTTGCAAGAACTGCATCAAGCCTGCGACCCATTGACATCACCAATCTTATGCATTCCTCTTTTGTGATGCTTTTCCAGTCTTTCACCGCAGCCTCTTTCAGTTGTTGTTTGTTTCGGGGGGTATCTCCCTTCAGTCTCCTCCGTAGCAGGTAAAATGCAGCTCAATAGGGTTTAAGTCTGGAGATTGACTTCGCCAGTCTAAAACCTTCCACTTCTTTCCCCTGATGAACTCCTTGGTTGTTTTGGCAGTGTGTTTTGGGTCGTTGTCTTGCTGCATGATGAAGGATCTCCCGATCAGTTTGGTTGCATCTCTCTTTAAATTGGCAGACAAAATGTTTCTGTAGACTTCTGAGATCATTTTGCTGCTGCTATCATGTGTTACATCATCAATGAAGATCAATGAGCCCGTCACAGAAGAAGCCATGCAAGCCCAAGCCATGACATTACCTCCACCGTGTTTCACAGATGAGCTTGTGTGTTTGGGATCATGAGCAGATCCTTTCTTTCTCCACACATTAGACTTTCCATCACATCAGGTTAATCTTTGTCTAATCAGTCCATAGAACTTGGTCACACAACTTTTGAGCCTCGTCTCTGTACTTTTTGGCAAACTCCAATCTGGCCTTGCTATTCTTATTGCTAATGAGTGGTTTGGATCTTCTGGTGTAGGCTCTGTACTTTTGTTCCCGAAGTCTTCTGCAAACGGTGGATTGTGATACCTTCACTCCTGCCCTCTGGAGGTTGTTGATGATGTCACTGACGGTTGTTTAAGGGCTTTTCTTTACAGCTCTCACAATGTTTCTGTCATCAACTGCTGATGTTTTCCTTGGTCTACCGGTTCGACGTCTGTTGCTCAGTACACCAGTGGTTTCTTTCTTCTTCAGGACATTCCAAAGGGTCGTACTGGGTTTGGCCAATGTTTGTGCAATGGCTCTGATTGATTTTCCATCTTCTCTCAGCTTCAAAATTGCTTGCTTTTCTCCCATAAACAGCTCTCTGGTTTACATGCTGGTTACACCTTTTGAACTATAAATGCAGTCTGCACAGGCAAAACCCAAAGCTGAAACTGAGAGTAGACATTCAGCGCTATTTATTGTTTGAATAATCAATGCAATAGAACACACCTGGGCAACAAAAAACACCTGTCAGTCACATCCAATAATCTTGCTCACTTGAAAAATGGGCGGGTTCAAACAAAAGGTACTATCTTCTAAGTTTTTTTTAACAGATTTAGATGTAAATACCTGGAAATAGAAGCTGAAATCCTGATCCCTTGTCTCATATTCATCTTTTGATGTCAAACCCAAATGTTTTCAGTGTACAGAAAAAATAAAGGAATTGGCCTCGCTGTTCCAATAGTTTTCTAGGGGACTGTAGCTATGGCTAGATAGCTGGATAGATCTACCATAAAAGAGAATGTTATTCATATTGCCCAAGATAAAACACATAACAGATACCTACCTATACAGTATGCTGTTTTACTGATTCGAATCTCTAAAATGGAATTTTTTTTATGAAGTTTAGGAATATCCTTCAGCCACAAATGTTGGCAACAAAATAAAAAAATAAAAAAATAATAGCATCTTTTACTTATCTGCACTTCTACAGTTAGGTACAAATATTTACAAATTAGGGGTAAAATATAAGTGTTTGCAGCTCTGTAACATACATTTCATGAATAATATCTTATAAACAGTGGCTGCACACAATCAAGGGAAAACAATAGCGGTGCTAAATAGTGAGATTAATGGATAAAAACAAAAGTTCAGGTCCACACTTCACCCTTTTTACCAGCAGCTACAGCGTGTGGCTGGTATTGTTTTCACTTTGTCATTGTGTGTATGTGGGGCATCATGGACCGATTTGCACCGCGATAGCGTCACAACCGTGCAAGATGAAGTCACCAAACTTTACAGGTGTGTATTTGAGATCAAAATGAAGGTTGAATTCGAAGGTGGGTGTGGTCAGAGCAAGGGCACCGAAAATAGGGGGGTATGAACCGATTCAGCGTCTCGGCTGGTGTGATCCTATCGCAGGATGGTCTCAAGTGTGTGTTTTTTTGGTTTTACACTAATTTCCACATTCCTTTTTCAACACTAGCTCCCATGTGTATAACCAAGGAATCCAGCAAACTTATCAAAGAATGTTATTTAAATTTCCAGAAAACATTTATGTTTCTTTTATTTCGACACACATTACCAGGCACATGCACACACAGACTCTCTTGTTCCTCTCTCTACTTCTCTGTATCAGACACTACACTGAACTAGTTTCAGATAACAGCATCCTCTCTCCCCCTTTCTCACACACACACACACACACACACACATAAATAAATACATAAAGTTTCACAGAGAGTCTTTATATCTGAGCTGCAGCAGTCTGTCAAGTCACATAAAAGATTTTGATTTTGCACATGAACACACACACACACGGTAACAATTTTCCGTCTGTGACATAATGGCAGAAAATAACCAAAGACTAGCAGAAAATCTATCAAAAAAACGTCACCGTCTTCTGCCTCCCTGCGTCTCCATAATTGTGTCTCTATTGTCTGCTCTTTTCTCTCTCCCTCTGCCTTGCTATCTGTCCTTTCCTTATTCCTTGTCATTCTCCTCGTCCATCTGTCTCTGCCGCCCTCTTCCTCCTCACCCTGTCCCAGAGTGTTGAGTCACTCCTTAGGGGTGAGGCACTGAGTGCAGAACAATCCCTCTGTCTCTGGCCTATCAGCCGTCCTTTGATAGAGCTGCGGTTATTGATTAAAATGTCTGAGAGCTCGGCCTTCTGGGGCCCGGAAGCTTTATTCAACCCTCTCCGTTTGCTCTTCACACTCACTCTTCCTCTCCATCTCTCTCTCCGAGCCTTCCTCTTTGCCTAACCCCCCTCATTGCCTTTGACTTCCTCCACCCCCATTTTCTCTTTCTCTCTCTCTTTCTCATTTGCTTAAGGCAACACTGAAGCTAAACCGGACCACTGCCTGGCAAGTAATAAACGTTGCCATTCGTTCTCTCTGTCTGTCACTGAACATGTGTGTGCGTCAGGATGCATATGTTGCCACTGTCTTTTGAATTTACTTATCCTTAAATCATTGGACTGTTTGGTGTTGAATATTAAGCACAGAAATTACAATGGCAAGACATTGAGATTAACATATCTTGTGTTTGTAAATGCTGATTGTCATATACAGTTTGCCGCCTCTTGTGTGACTACTGGATCCCGTGGCCGAACTGTTGACTATGCTGTGTTTTCTTGGTCAGCTCTGTGAGTGTTCATAATCCTCAGATCACTCCTGATTAGAGAGGGAAGACGATGAAAAAAGTATTCCATAGGACTGTTTGCTGTATAAGTGGTTGCATTAGAGATAATTGTCATTGTTATATCATTTATAGGGGTGTCAATTGATTCAAATATTTAATCACGATTAAGCGCATGATTGTCCACAGTTAATCGCGATTAATCTCAAATTAATCACACTTTTTTAATCTGTTCACAATGTAACTTAAAGGGAGATTTGTCAAATATACAGTATATTTATTATTGTAAATCAATTAACAACACAAAACAATGACAAATATTGTCCAGAAACCCTCACAGGTACTGCATTTAGCATAAAAAATATGCTCAAATCATAATATCAAGCCCAACAGGCAACAACAGCTGTCAGTGTGTCAGTGTGCTGACTTGACTATGACTTGCCTCAAACTGCATGTGATTATCATAAAGTGGGCATGTCTGTAAAGCGGAGACTCGTGGGTACCCATAGAACCCATTTTCATTCACATAACTTGAGGTCAGAGGTCAAGTGACCCCTTTAAAAATGGCCATGCCAGTTTTTCCTCACCAAAAGTTTGCAAAAGTTAATGACAAGCTATGGTACCAATGGATTCCTTAGGTATTTAAATCAAGCGTATTTCATAATTTTGGCCAGATATACAGTATACAATACAATCAGTTGCCAGTTTATTAGGTACACCTCAATAAAACAGACTTACCTTTTATGAAATGTTTTGTTCAAACAGTTATACGAAGATAAAACTTTTTGGAGGCTTTAGTTTTGTGTCTTGTGTTGCTGTGTTGAATTGTATTGCATTATGCTACTTCCACCTCGGTGTAGATATGTCTCAAGTCAATCAAAATCAGTTACTTTCAATACTCTAGCAGGCTGAGGTGGATAAAACAGTGTCTAAGTGTCAAAGTGCAGTACAGCTCTTCACTGCATATGCGAGTGAAAATTAGAGTGTGGATGTGAAAAAGTTGCAAGTTTGCAAAGCCCAGAGTCGACTCTAACTTTCTCTTTGTCAATGGCAAAGAATAGCAGTGTACAAAACATTCAGGTACCAGCTTACCATATTTAGCTGGTGCTGGCCGGCATTTTCGCTAGTTAAAAAGACAAACGTCGCCTCGCCGCGGCAGGTCATACCAGCTGTCACTAATTAACGTTAATTCCGTGAGTAACTAGACGGCAGTCCAAAATTGCTGTCTGCAGCCGATATCATTGCTCAGCAAAAAATCTCTTGTGAGGGAAGAACAGAGCCAGCCCTGACCAATTTGGTGCCCTAGGAAAGATTTTAGCTAGTGGCCCTTGCATCGCAGCCATTTCCACCACCAATCATTTTGTTCATACACTCACAGAGAAACTGCATAGCTTTATGTCTTTGACATTGTTTTCTTTTGGAAATTAAAAAAAAAACACTAAATAAAAACAGTATTAAAGAAACAAGTGACATAATTATAAATACAATATTAAAGAAAACAGTGCAAACATAAGAAATGTCGGGGAGATGCTGCGGGCAACCCAGAAAACAGGGCCTACGTAGTTATGTTGTTGTGGGCTGTTTTTGTAATATTTCAAAATAATAGTATTAAAATAATATTAGTAAACAAAATAGTGAGTAAGTATAAGTTATACTTTTTTTTTTTCTTCCTTCATTTGGGGCACCCCTATGGATGGATGGATGGATGGACGGATGGATGGATGGCTGGCGCCCTGAGCATTCGCCTATACCGCCTTTATGCCACGGGCCGGCTCTGGGGAAGCACCTCCACTCGGTAACACCACTGTACAATTTGCGAGTGTTTTTGCAGATACAATAACTCCAACAGAGTGATACGTCTTCTCTTAAAAAACTCAATCTTGACATTCTAACCCAAGTGTACCTAACAAACTGGCAACTGAGTGTACCCTCATGAGGGAAAGTTACTTTTCTGTTGTGTATAACACATCTGATCATTTATATTATCAACTATATCATTATATTGAATGTAACTAAACAATACCTAAATAGTGACACATGCGGAGAGTCACACAGATTGTGTTGATATGCTTCCATTTGAAGCACTTGTATTTATAGTGCATTGATCAGTAATGAACTTAAAGACAGTAAGTTAGCTAGATAAAGACAGAATGAATTCCTCACCTGTCTTCCTGTTCAGACTCTCTCGTCCTTCATTAACTAAACGCTACCTCTTGAAGCAAACACCTAACAAGACAAGCAGATACCAAATGATCCTCTATATAGTAAGAGACTGGTTAATAAATTCAGACACATATAAGTGAGCTAAGCTGTCTAATATGTTATGTTGCCAGGCAATGGGTGGAGGCACCTAGTAATTGAGGTGCGCTATGTTATATCTAAACTGCTAGTTAATGGGTTGAGACACATAGTAAAGTGCTGGCTAAATGCCAGCTATTTCCCCCCCATGATGAAAAAAGACATTAGGGAAAATGACTGCCATTCTGTTAAGAGGAGATGCAACACAGCAATTACCTGCAGAACGGACTCACCGAGGTGGACAAACAGAAAAACACACATCCAAACACAACACAGATAAGAGAAGAATAGTTTACATGCACAAAATATTCTGTTTTTTGCCTTTATTCGGAAGAAGACAATATTCCTACTAAGCCGTTTGCATGGCTAATGAAAATGAAGTCCACTAATATTCCCATTTACATGGAGCCGTGAATACTCCGATTAACAATGGTAGACTTGTTTGACCGGCAGCCTCCGTCTTTCATTCCTTCTACCACCTTCTTGAAAAGGTTGGCGTTGCGTGTTTGCGCATATTCAAAAACCTCTTGATATCCAAGTCTTTCATAATGTTTAAAAGTAGGAGTGTTCCTCCATCTGAACAGAAATGTGGGCGTTTCTTTTGGGCATACATCTCTGCAAACTGTCGGCTAGTTGGTTTGTGTACAACACACAGAGGTGGCCGTAAACAAGCAAGACAGTGCAGGGCCGCACGTCCAAACTGCTGTAAGAACCCAGATTGAGACGCATATTCCGAATGCAGTGTATGCATGTCCAAAGAATACTCCAAAAACAGGCTTCAACAGAAAATGCTCCATTCGGAATAAGGTCTAATTCAGAATATCCAAAGGGAATTCAAAATATTGTCATATTTGGAATAATATTGGCATATTAGTGTGCATGTAAACGTTGTCAATGTTGGATAAAAGTTAGTGGTCTCACAGGTTTTCCCTTGTCATATACAGATTCAGCAGCCATGAGAGCTATTTCAGAAATATCTCCAAACTATAGGGATGATAGGATTTCTGTCCATGATGATGGGTTTTAAAACTGACTCTCTTATGTCAGTATAATATTTCCAGTAATATCCTAATAATAATAATCCTGGTGTCGTGTTGGGTTGGAATAGGAAATGTCCTCAGTGACTGAAAGCAGAGGTTCAGTTGTTCATTTTTTATTCTTCCACGTTGTTTTTTAGAGTTCCTGAGTCTGCGGTTCGTCACATTTCTGTCACTAATATACTGATACTCTCTGTCTGTCTGTTGTGCTCTATCTTTTCTTTCTCAGGTTGTCTGTTTGTGTCTATTTTTCTCTCTTTCAAGTATGTTTTTTTCATTTTTTTGTCATTGATTTTTAGGTTGTTATGATTCTGACCAAGTCACCACAACAGCAACATTTGTTCTTCTTCCCTTTCTCTTTTACACGCCCCCGCCCACCATTCACACACTCACACAATCTCAAAACAGCCCTCCACTCCTCCTTAATAGTCTTGTTGCTCCTCAGACCTGCTCTATGTTTGTTGCTCAGTAGCTAACAATGATTTGTTTTGCCAGCTCATCACATGGTGATGCGACAGTGGAAGATACAAACAAACCCAGATGCATTTTAAGAAAAAAACTGTCTTAGACAACACTTTTATGATATAGAAAGAAAGTGAAAATCATCAGAACAAAGCACTAAAAAACAGCAACACACCACGTAGTTGCTGAATCAGGACATCACACAACTGCAACCAAGTGTACAGCATGTTTATAAAAGCTTTTGCATTTAAAGAGTACCGTGGCGACTTACAGCACCCGGCCACGAGTATTACTTCCTGGCATTAAAAATCGTTTTGGCTACAGGAATAAATTAGTTTTTATATCTGTTCAGTCTCCTCTCGGGTCCTTCAATCATCCACCAAAGGGAAAGAGCTGGTGGTCAGAGTGTTGTCTCACAGGCTATTTTCTGGTCTGCCTAATGTCCTACTCATAAAATACCCGGATGGATGAGCTTAACTTGACACTCATGACCCCCAGAGCTATTGGCAAAATGCAAATGATTTGTGATTGAAGTTGCACATTCACAAAGGACCGGCTCTGGATTTGTACAATGCCTTTCACATCCAGGATCCTCATGCAATATGGCTTCTTGTGTATTTCTTTATGCAACCTAACCAAGCATGTAATGAAGAGTTATTTATGAAGGTCTTTTTCTCTATTCAAGACATAGTGTACTAAGGCTTCACATTTTACTAGTTTGAAAATCTAATGCCAGATAAATAACAGATATGTGAACAGCCTTGTGGAAAGCTTGATTAAAGCAGATATGGCCAACAGTTCAGGGAAGTGAAATCAGTTTTATTCGTCGTCTCTCTACCTTGTGTTTACAAAAGGTGGATGGACAGCTGAACTGAATGCCACAATAGTAACGGCTGCACAGTTATGATAAGAAAATGGTCAGAAAACAGTTCTGTAGGGGCGCCCCGGTAGCTCACCTGGTAGAGCGGGTGCCCCATGTACTAAGGCTGAGTCTTTACCACAGCGGCCTGGGGTTCGAATCCGACCCGCGGCCCTTTGTTGCATGTCACATCCTCTCTCTCCCCCTTTCACAACTATCACTGTTGAGGTGTCTGCTGTTAGATGCAGCATATTTATATAGATGGTTTGTATTAGGAGAGTATATTGGAATGTTAGTTGTTGTTTGGGCCTTCCTGATTTAGAGCTGGTCAAGGTAAACATATACCAAAATGCTAGGTCAGCAGGGTCCTGGGAGTCCTGGGTCAGAGTTGAAGAGACATATGGTGGCTTCTAAAAGAGGTGTTTCTATTCTTATTTGTCCCTCTCCCAAAACCATATGTGGAAACTAAGTGTTTGAACAAGCTCGGTATTTAAGGAGCTCTCTGTACACGTTCAGGAGAGTTCTCTCATTATTCGGCTGGAGGCTCTCCAAGTAACGTGTTACTTGTTTACGATACTGAACTTATTGTAATAAATTTGTTATACAACTAAGACAGTGTCGGCGGAGTTTCTCTTCAAACATCTTCAACTGCATCACCACAGAAGATACATCACTGTCACTATCTAATAAAGGCAAAAAGCCCAAAAAATAATCGTAAAAAAAATTCGAAAACAGTACGGTATATTTAACGTCTTCTCCAAACTGGGTTTGCCGCAGTAGTCGGTGTTACCAGTGTTACAGGGTGTTCAGGCATACCCCGATTACATTACTTACCCTCCATCGTTTTTTTGGTTTTTTTACAGAAATAAAACCCATTTACTTAATTTTGGCGTATCAGCAGCGTGTTATCAATACATAGCCAGACGACGGACACTACAAACTGAAAATGAAAGTGTCTGCTCTGCATGGAGTCTCAGCACAGAGTAGCAGGAGTCAGATTTCACACACGGGACAAGAGAGAGTTGACAGACAAGACGATGGCGGAGGATTTGGTGTTGAAGTAAAAAGCAAAAGCGCCTATTTGGCAATATTCCAGATATAAACTCAATGCTATAAGGGAACTATAACGTTAATGAGATAATCGCCGGGAGGAAGACGGAGCGGGCACAGCCGGTGTGCGTGACGGAGCAGCGCCGGGTGTAAACCTGCGGCCCCCACAGCGAAAGCTTGATCAGAGAGGCCAGAAACTCAGCCACCCAACGTTAAAGATCAAAGTAAGCATGCTACACATATTGACCTTCATCTGTAATCGGTGAAACCAGTGTTGTCACAAGTTTATTAACTGGAGGGACAATTTCCTCACCGCCACATCCGTACTCCAAACCGTTTGCTAACTGTACCCACATCCTTCGTTCCTGCAGCATTAAGCTGAAATATTCCAGACCTGTTCAGGTGAGTCAGAGGTATGATGATGTGAGCTTAAGTTCTGAGCATAAAAAGGCCTTTGATCACCCAGTGTCCTTGGAGCAAACACCTCCTCTCCAGACATTTTGTCATTCAGGATGAGTTTTACACCTCAACAATGCATGCATGTCTGTTTCTATTGCTCAACTGTGCGTTAAACCAAAGACAGCTATATCATCATAAACATCTCTCCAATTGCTCTGGCTCAAACGCTACACCAAAAGATATGAAAACTACCAAAGGACTTTGGTCGTAAAATTTTATTACATTATCACTACACTGCTTGGCTTGTTTCATACACAAATTTAACAAACTACAGAGATCTTCATTCCCAAAATGGTTGACAGAGTTCCTGTTACAGCGCTAAACATGGCAGCTAAATGCGGTGGTTGTGTAAGACGGAGATGTAAAAGATTTGTTTAATCATAATGTTTGCCAACAGTGACTGATCTCTATTTTGAGTTACGATGCATCGTGACAGCTGCAAAAAGGATTTCAGTGTTCAGCTGAAGTCAAAATCTTGCATCAATCTCTGTATATATAAAATGTAAGTGACTAGCTGAATTATGGAGTAGGGCATCAAAACTGTGGTTACACCAGTCACCGGTACAGTCATGAGACGAGACACACTCCTTATACTGTACTTGTCAAAAGCTATTCTAGGTCAGAGCGCATGGCATGTCTGAGCATCCTCTTTTTAATTGACTACATCTCAGATAGTTGTGAGAAAGTTGTGACAGACTGCAAAGAATAATGCACTTGCACACGGAAGATATCCCTTCAACTCTCACTATAGAGCAATGAATTTAAATCTATGTCATAACTGTATTAGTCCTCTCGTCTGCGCAAGCGCTGAGCTCTGCCTCAACAAGCAATATCACAATACATAATTTAGCATTTGCTAGAGAGGAAAGAAAAACGCAGGAGAGGAGAATGAGGAGAGAAGAGGAGAGGAGAAAAGCATGAAATCAGATCACTAATCTTATGATGCGAGGATTCACCAGAAGTAGGCTAGCAACATGACAGTCTTGCCAACTGCAAGCATCACTTTACATCTATGTGAGCTTTGTATCATGGTGCCGCAGTGGCTACGTTGTGGTGAAGCATCCTGGGCACCATCACAGTCACCTTCCTTGATAGGATAAGTGTCCTCTTGTTAAAAAAAAAAAAGGAACAGGTAAAATGTAATCCATTTACCTGTTTAAAATTGTAATCAATAAAGCAATCCACTCAATTAAGCACAATAATGCAATCTCTTAGATTGAATTACCTCCATAATCACTTTACTCCGCAATATTAGAAGCAAAAATTTGAACCGACTTAAATTTGAATTATCATCATCGTCCAAAGTAGCAGAGCTCTCCCTCCCGGGTCTAAAACATCATCCTGTGTGCTGCCACAGTTACATTTAATTTACAAACACAGAAGAGAGGCAATGTTGATGTTTTCCTATTCAAAGCTGTGCTTGGTTTTTCAAAGAGTTGCTTTGAGGCCATCATATGTTAATACGCATATTAATCAAGTCGGCACACATTCAATGAGATTTTCTTAGATACACCAGAAAAGAGGCCTGATTTGTTGCTTGTCACTTTTCAGAATTAATGTCACTGAATGAATGTGTGTAGAGTCAGTAAATCACTGACAAAGGTGACAAGTTGGCTGTGAGAAGAGGAGAAGAGAATAGAACAGAAGAGAAGATGAAAATATATGACCTTGTCACTTGGGGACAACACAAGACAGATTGTATCTCCCTATTGAATGCCCACTGTTTAACATCCTAGGTATCTGGTATTACTTTGGTAATGCTATCAATTACAAACCAGGACATGCACCCTTAATCCTAAAGATATGGAGCTGTACATTTCTGAAACCATTACTGCTGCTGTCATGCGTGGGCCCAGGGAATGTAGGCTGGCAAGATAACCATGACAGAACATGTCAGCTGCATAACCATCACACCACGTCCACATATAGCATCCTGGATGGAAAGTACGGTGTAGCTGCTTCCTGCAAAGGCGCAAGGTCGTTGGAAGAGCCATCACTTCACAGAGCGTGGAACTGTTTAAACAGAGTTAAATGTGAGTTCTTGGTCACGCAGTGGAGAGAAAGGCAGAGGTCACAACTTGTACTGTCGTCAGAACTGTGAATACAATAGACCTCTGAACTGAAGTCTTGTATTTGGACATGAGAAGACAAGAAAATGAAAGGTTTCACTCTACTGTGACTGTTTAAGCCCAGGGAGGAGCTGCAGCTGAATTGTTAAGGATTTTAAATGCAATGCTTGTCTGTCAGGGTCTGAAACACCCTTTCTAACTAGGGCTGGCAAAAATCTGGCGATACGATACGTATCATGATGCTGGGGTAACCATTCAATGTATTGCGATATATTGCGATACTGTAAGCAAGGCGATATATTGCGAGTATTTAATACTCTTATCAACATGGGAGTGGGCAAATGTGCTTGCTTTATGCAACTGTATGTATATATGTATTATTGTAAATGAGTTAACAACACAAAAAAATGACAAATATTGTCCAGAAACCCTCACAGGTACTGCATTTAGCATAAATAATATGCTCAAATCATAACATGGCAAACTGCAGCCCAACAAGCAACAACAGCTGTCAGTTTGTCAGTGTGCTGACTTGACTATGAGTTGCCCCCAAACTGCATGTGATTATTATAAAGTGGGCATGTCTGTAAAGGGGAGACTCGTGGGTACCCATAGAACCCTTTTTCATTCACATACCTTGAGGTCAGAGGTCAAGGGACCCCTGTGAAAATCGGCATGCCGGTTTTTCCTCGCCGAATTTAGTGTAAATTTGGAGCATTATTTAGCCTCCTTCCCAACAAGCCAATATGACATGTTTGGTACCAATGGATTCCTGAGGTTTTTTCTAGTTTCATATGATGCCAGAAGCTTCACTCTAGCTTTAAAACTGACAACCTCTGAAAGATCGAATAGCAGCCAGGATTTTTAAGAGGTTAATTCAAAATCGATACAGCATTTTGGAGAATCAATACAGTATCGCACAACATAATACCGCGACACTCGTGTATCAACATTTTCTTAAACACCTATTTCTAACACTGAAATTTGGGGACTGCATTTGAAAATGTATTAATAAATATACAATATGCTTTACATTATACAACAATCGTACTCAACACTTTGCACAGCGATAGGCCAAGTGTGCAGCGTTGCAAAAGCAACACAGGGTTTGAACTTCTCTCTCAACAACTCTTTTTTCCTTCTTTGCACAACTTCTTCCATCACTTTTGGGCGTACCACCGAGTGCAACACCAGAAATGCCTTTGAGGAGAAACTGTCCAAAAGCATCTGCCTTTATCGCCATTTTTCACAATTCATTGCGTCGATAGTACAAAGACATGCAAAAGAGACAGAATCGGGGAGACTGTGACCAGAGAGGCAGTATAATTCAGCCAAGAGGAGATTATGATGGCAGGCTTTTTGACCTGCCTCCAAGTTATGGACATTTGGAACAAGTACAAGCTCTCATGCCTTCAGTCGAGTTTGGACGACACTGCGTACGGCATTACGAGCATACTGAACCTTTTTAGCTGATCAAAACAAAAGCTAAGCTATCACGTCTGTCCTATATGTGTAATCATAACTGATGATTAGCAACACGTTAATAAAGCCCAGGATGGAGAATGGTGAAGCTATCCTTTAAGTCAAAGGCACTGAATATTAGAAGACTGACATCAGCAAAGAGTTACCACTACAGCTGTAGTGCTGATCGGCTGGTATTCACTGGATATAACAGATCCATGATTGACAGCTGGGAGGTAAGTCATGCAGAGTGTCAATCACTCCTTCAGGTCATGTAAAAAAACAGTGTGTGTGTGTGTGTGTGTGTGTAATATTTGTTTATATACTTGTTCCTCTGCAGTAGCGGTGAGTCATTACAGCAAAACACTGCCAGAACTCATAGAGATCGACTGCATAGGAACATGTAAATCATTAATTAGGTAAGTATCTGCTGAAGTTCAAACCAAACATCAGAATGGGGAAGAAAGGTGATTTAAGTGACTTTGATGAGGCTTTGGTGGTACCTAGCCCCAATTTGTGCCTCTCATGTATTACCATGACATTCAAGTCACAGGGATAAGCATCCAATTGGATGAAATATAAATAACTTGCAACCTATACCCAAAATGTTGTTTAACAACACTTACTGCTGCTCTGGAGGTAGTTACAGATTCCTCAAGGAGTTTTCTAACCATCTGGATTAAAATATATTCTGCTTGTTGCACGATAAAATAGATTTTTAACCCGTTTCTCAATTTGCGACTGCATCTCCTAATCCAGGTAGATGGGAATTACACGTCCTTGTTCTTTTTGTAAATCACAGACAAAGTATAAGACATTATTCTGTATGAAAATAGGGCTGGGCAATATGATGATACATATCATCAAAACGTTATAAAGGGTCTATTGTATATATTTTTCTATACCGTTGCTATCGCGATATAGACTATTTATTTATTTTTTCTCTATAATTTCACTTAAAACTGTTCTGGTCATTTTGCACTCAAGTTCTTAAAATAAGAAAATACTCAATGTGTCAAGTATTTAATTCAAACAGGAGTATAAAAAATAGGCTTTGCCATGTGGTTATTTCATATAGACTAATTATTTACTGAATTACCAGAAAACATGCTATATTCTGATATATATCGTTATCGAAATATGAAATTACCTGTATCGTGATAGAAGATTTTGGACATATCACCCAGCCCGAATTTAAACATGGCATGGTTGTTGGCGCCAGACGGGCTGTTTTTTTAGTATTTCAGAAGCCACTAATCTTCTGGGATTTTCCCACACAACCATCTCTAGGGGTTTACAGAGAATGGTCCGAAAAAAAGAAAACATCCAGTGAGTGGCAGCTCTCCCACTGCCCAACATACTTAGCGGATAACATCAAGATCAATGGCGGTCTAGGTACCAAACACTGTGTGAACCTGGTGGGTGTGTAATTGTTTTGATTCAGGCACCAGTCATTTCTTGATTATGTCATTTGGGATATGGATACAGTGATTTCACAGCTCACAGCTATGCCCTGAGTGATATCATAGCTAGCGGTGCGTGTGTTTTCATGTCACTGGTGTTTGGATAAACTGAACGCTAATCGTCACGGAGAAGGCGGTAACTGGGGTCAATCTCAATTACATCATTGCTGTTCAGAAGATTAAAGAGAAAGGAATGGGAGGAAGAGAAAATACTGGATATGAATGTTGACAGTTGTACTCTGAGTAATCGTGCAGCTGGCCAGAGGTCTTTGACTCCTGTCATGTTGTAATATCTTGCTGGAGTGGAAGAAAGAAAAGGAAATAAGATTTGGTTGACAAGACCAGAGTCAACGGTTTTGTTCTGCCAGCCGTGCAGTAAGCAGACTCTCTGACTATGTCACCGCTTGTATGTCTTGCTTTTCCTGCACTATAAAGTATGCTCATAAACTATTAACAATGTGGCACCGGCAAACATGTATGCCACGTGGACAGACCTGTCATGTCTCCCGGTGTCGGTTCTTCACCTTCACCCAGGCGTGACAGGTTTCAAAATATGGTGGAGCTGATTTATAGCATCATAGATAATGGATGATGCAAGAGGCAACTGTGATTTTTTTAGCAAAACCATAACAGCAATGTTGCTTTCAATATTGCTTTTACTATGAAAAAACAAATAAACAAAAACAGCTTTAATGCAGGTTTAGTTTTGTTTCCCTTTAGATCAAATTAAGTGTATATTAAGTATAGTGAGCAAGGATGCAAGTATGAAGAGGAAACAGGAAGAGGAGATGATCTCCAGAGATATTTAAGAAAGAGAGCGGTGTTAACAATATGTATCTTCTACTTCATGGTAAAAACGTGTCACGACATCTATAAAATACTGTACTGAGAAAAGGCCAAAAGTAATACTTTGTTTTATATCCTTTCATATTGTGAGGAAGAGGCAGTAACATAGTGGGAGTGTGTGAGCTGGTACTCTGGTTTAAGGGTTCAGGGTTGTTTTACCACTTACAGTGTGTTTTGGTTGAATATTGTCACCTTTTTGGTGTCACGGTATTTCTGTGGTGATATTATCTACGGGTCATTTTATCATTAAATGTGAGGTTTATGGTGAGGGACATTAGAGCTAAGAGGAGTGAAGAAATGACATGCAACAAAGGTTCCAGGCCACCACGATGCTCTTTGCTGACTTTGTAAAGTGCATTTTTCTGATACACTGGAGACCCTGGCTTGGCAATGATGAATTAGCTGAAACAGGTTAATGCATGTTTTGATTGTGAAGCTGCTTTTTGAAGTGAATAACCAGTCAACTCTCTCACCTTTTTAGTATTCAATTTTAAGTAAGAGTCTTTCAGATATTATATATACTCAAATTATTATTACAATGATTTGTACTCTGCCTCATCTTCCTTAAAGCAAATTACAGGATTGTGCCCTGAAGACAATATTTGACTGTACCATGTAATTCATCCATCCATCCATCCATCTGCAACCGCTTATCCCGTTAGGGGTCGCGGGGGGGCTGGAGCCGATCCCAGCCGACATTGGGCGAAGGCAGGGTACACCCTGGACAGGTCGCCAGTCCATCGCAGGGCTGACACATAGAGACAGACAACCATTCACGCTCACATTCACACCTACGGGCAATTTTAGAGTCCACAATTAACCTAACCTGCATGTCTTTGGACTGTGGGAGGAAACCGGAGTACCCGGAGAAAACCCACGCTAACACGGGGAGAACATGCAAACTCCACACAGAAGGGTCCCAAGCCGGATTCGAACCTGCAACCCTTGTAGTGCTAACCACTGCACCACCGTGTAATTCACAACAAATTAAAAATGTATAATTTCCAATTGGCAAGCAAGATGACTAATCACAGTCATCATAAACAGTGATTACTAATAGTATCCAATACGGCTTAACACAACTTTTTATGCAGTGTTTCAATAAAACAAGACTGCAGATGACACATTTTGCATGACATTCGAGATGTGATGCATTAATCAATGATTTCCACATTCAACTATAAATAATACTCTGATTAACATATCAGTCATGTTGACAGAGCAGACTGAGGGAATAGAAAATAGCCTGCTGAGCCGCAGTTTGCAGATTGATTCCCTTTTGAGGCAGCGTGGCTTACTGTATGTAACTGATGCAGAAATCAACCTGTGTTAGATATGCAGTATCTTTGCCGTTTTCATTTATTTCATAGAATTATTACTTGCATTCGTCTTTTTCAAATATGGAAAAGCAGAGCGTTATTCTTTTAATGTCATGTTAAATATTTGCATGATTGTCCATGATTAATCACGATTAATCGCAAATTATTCACACATTTTTATATGTTTAAAATGTACCTTAAAGGGAGATCTGTCAAGTATTTAATAATCTTATCAACATGGGAGTGGTTAAATGTGCTTGCTTTATGCAAATGTATGTATATATTTATTATTGG
Organism: Sebastes fasciatus; assembly: GCF_043250625.1. Lineage (NCBI taxonomy): Eukaryota > Metazoa > Chordata > Actinopteri > Perciformes > Sebastidae > Sebastes > Sebastes fasciatus. Next base: position 19,513,263 of record NC_133796.1, on the reverse strand, counting down.
AAATCAATTAACAACACAAAACAATCACAAATATTGTCCAGAAACCCTCACAGGTACTGCATTTAGCATTAAAAATATGCTCAAATTGATAACATGGCAAACTCAAGCCCAACAGGCAACAACAGCTTTCAGTGTGTCAGTGTGCTGACTTGACTATGACTTGCCCCAAACTGCATGTGATTATCATAAAGTGGGCATGTCTGTAAAGGAGAGCCCCGTGGGTACACATAGAACCCATTTTCATTCATGTATCTTGAGGTCAGAGGTCAAGGGACCCCTTTGAAAATGGCCATGCTAGTGTTTCCTCGCCAGAATTTGGTGCATGTTTGGATTGTTAATTTAACCTCTTTCTTGACAAGCTAGTATGACATGGTTGGTACCAATGGATTCCTTATGTGTTTAAGTTTCATATGTTACTAGTAACTTCACTCTATTACTGTAATGCGTTAAAGAAATTAGTGGCGTTAACACTAATTTGCATTATTATCGCATTAACTTTGACAGCTCTAATAATAATAATTATTATTATTATTAGTATTATTATTATTATCATTATTATTATTACATGACAAAATGTAAACATGGAGGACATGATTACAGTTTCCTTTATTTGATAATATGTTAATGTTTGATCATCTTGCGTACCCTAAAGCTATAAGCTGCAGATGTAACACGATAAAAAGAAAGTTGTTCAGGGCGACTCATGCAGTGGCGTTATGTTGTTCGCCAGCTGCTCCTGGTGGGCTCCCACTTGACAAGCTTCAGTAATACGCATGTATTTCTAATGTGTGTGTGGTATTCCACTGAGGTTAGGATGGGCAACACATTGGTTCAGAAGAAAGCTTTAATATTATATCATATTATATTACATTATATCATATTGTATATTATATTGTATTATATTATATTCATTTATAATCCAGAGTGTTAAATAGATTAAATTCATAAATAAATAAATGCATACCTTATTTTTGTGGCTCATAGGGTCCATAAGATAATATTGAACTAAATTAGAGTTTTGATGTCTCATTATATTATCGTGTAGCATTACATGTTTAATATGTGAAACTATCAATATATAAATCACAAACTCATAAATACGGTAATTGGATACAGCAGATTAGGTAACATAATTTACAGCTTCAACATACCATACCATATTACATTATATTATGATGTAATTATATGGCAACATGATATACATGTTAATCTAATGAGTGATGTACTTTGTACATATAAATGAGGTAATTAGGCTATACTGCAGAGAGGTTGTTAGTGGATGAATAGAGCACCACAGAGGAAGGCTGGTTGGCTGGCTGAGGCACCATTGACTGCTGATCTACAAGCAATTATCCTTTTCCAATTTTCTGACCATAATTCTAAGGTAAAAGATCTATCCTCTAATTAGTCGAAGCTTCCAATCAAAGGCACATTACTGCAGACAGAAACAGCGACAAAGTGGATCGATCAGACAGAGAGACAGACAACTGCCAGCTGACTTATCTAATGTGTTAAAGAAAATTCCTCCAAAGCCACCTTATTAAGACTTCAGACAGAGAACAAAGTAGAAAGTAGACAAAACAAAACGATTAGCAGAAAGGAAGCGAGAGGATGAGGAGGGAGTGGTTGGAGCAGTGGACAAAATTAGATAAAAAAAGGTAAATGGGTAGAAGAGGGAGGGAGAGAGATTGAGAAATAGAAATCACACTTCAGTACAGAGAGAGAGAGAGAGCGAGAGGAAGGAGGAGAAAAAGGACAACAGCTAAAAAGGATGAGGCAGTTAGAGGAAGATCCAGAGAGAGGAGAGGAGCAGGGGAGAACATTATATCAGATGTGAGTGGAGGAAGTCATTTAGTTAAATTTAGCCATCATTTAGAAAGCTCTTCATGCCCCCTAAACAGCTCCACACCAGCAGGCTACTGGATGCCACAAAATGCCTGCAAAAAATCAAAATTAGGAGAAGAGGGGAGAGAAGAAAAAGATGAGGAGAGGAGAGGAGAGGAGCAGGCTTGCGATGTGACACCTCTCTCTGTTCTCTGTCTTAGTCAGTGCAGTGACGTCAGCTTTTTAACAGCATTGGTGTCAAATCTGGCCTCCCTCCTGTTTCTAGCGCCAGGAAGACAGCCTGAAAGAGATTATTAGAGAGTAAATGTGGATTTATCATGTATATTTATGAGACGTTTATCCTTTTTGATCACTGTAGACTGTAGTGCATCCTACAGAGGGGTGGACACAATATCAAAAACACCTGTGCAATTTAATGCCAACTTTATGAGGCTTAAAATGTTCCATTCCTCCTCCAAATACCATTTTGCCGTGCATGCTCGCCACTCTGCAGTCTCACTTACAGAAGAAAAGGGCTATATCAGAGCAACAAACTGGAAATGATGGCGTTTTTAAACAGCAACTACAGCAAATACGAGTAAGGACTGAAGGGTCAAATGGCTTTTCTCTGGTGTTCCTCACAAGGGGTGTCACAATTCTCCAAACCCACGCTTCAATTTGCCTTTCGATTTTAAGGTCATGATTTGATTTGTTTCCTCAGCACTGACGGCTATGCCATTGTTAGACTATTGAGTCTGGATTTGTGAAGATCATTGTTTTATGCCCTGACAACCGTCATTTACATTTTCAAATTCTACTGTACCTTGTAGGGTTGTGTTGCTATCACGTTGACAAAACTGTCCAGACGGACAGAAATATAAACACCTGGCAAAGTACTCAAAACCGCTTCTATGGTAGTTCCCGCTACAGTAGGTACAGGTCTCTGACTGTAGGTCTCCAGGACCATGTTTTGCCATGATGACTCACACACAGACTCACAAGGTGAAAACAATACCAACCACACACTGTCGCAGCTGGTAAAAATGAATAAGAATACAGGGGAAACTGTAAGCTTTACAGCTCTTGATGCACAATATTAAGTACAGTACAGCCTAATGTACAAGGGCAATGGAAAACAGTATTAGTTTTTCCATCTAGGTGCTATTTTTTATCTTTTTAACTTCTTCTTTACTAGCACACAGGAACTATACGCTGTGTCTATTTCCAGTCTGAGCTTGTTTGTGGGTTTGTACTCAGTAAAATTTTGTGTACATCATACCCCTGGCACTTCTGCCTTCCTGGCTCTGAACAATACTATTCTCTCCAGATTTTTCAATGCATTTCTAAACGTTTCTCATTTCTAATCAACAACTAAAATCAATCAAATAAATTCTGTAAAATATTCTGGCTGAATTTTGAGGATTATATAGTTTTTACCACTGGGAAAGTTGGGAAATTTTTGCCCCCTAAAAACATCTTAGGCGGAAGACATTTTTAAGGTTCAAGATTTTCAGACACATACGTAACTCCTACAGCCATGAAATTTCAGCCTTGGCTTGTTATACTTACCAAATCTCAGATTTTGTTTATGTTAGAGTCCCTGAAATTTGGCACAACGTCAATCAAATACTGTATTTTTTGCAGGAAATATTGAAATGTCCAGATGTATATATTTTTGGGGGACTGCCTGCGGCCCCAAAACCACACATTTTTTTCTATTTTCAAGGACCATTAATGAAACATAAGACATCTGCTTGTGCCTTTCAATCATGTAGATCTGTTGTACACAATTTTGCCTCCACCCAACCAAATTTCATGGCTTTATGAGTTATGTGTCTGAGGATATTGAACCCTAAAAATGGCTTCAAGTGACATTTCAAGGGGCAAAAAACTATGCAAATCTCAAAATTCAGCCAAAATATTTTACAGAACTTATAGCATATATATAAGGTTTGAACAAAATCTAAAAACACCTATCTGTTTTGACACAGAACGACCCCCTTGTCTCTTAGGAATTACACTTATAAACTACAAATTGTTTTTGCCAAATGAACTTTGGGAGGAAAATGTAATGTGAAAGTGTCGTGTTGGAAGTGCTTCGTTTTTATGGATCCAAGTCATGGGGAGTTGGTCGGGGTGCATGGCCGCCATACAAAGAGCAGGACCTTGATACCAGACACTGGGCTTTGAGCTTTTGAATGGAGAGAGAGAATACTGGTGTATTCACCGGTTGCTATGCTAGCGAGTTACTCCAAGTACATTTGTAGCGAGTCAGTAGAGTTAGTCAGCACTAAAAGTCTTTAGTTCTCGTCTTCATTAAAGATGATAACTTTTTCTGACCGATAGCCGACCCTTGTTAACCGATTATAAACCGTTAACCGACAAGATTAGTGCGTTGCATGCAGTTGCATGCTGTGGTTGTAGTGCCTAACAAGCCCTCCGGCTTTAATGATAAGCCGATGCACCAACAGGTTAAATCCATCATGTGTCGCCAGTTGCAGTGTATGTGCAAAACAGACAACTGAGTCCCCAGTTCACCAGAACAGGAGTGTTAGCAGCTACGATGCTGCGTGTTTTGTCGTGGACACATGCAGCCACTTTCGCAGTAAGTCTCAACCGCATCATTTAGTTTAGCGGCGAGGTTGTCAGCTGTGTGTCTGCCTGGCGTATTCTGTCAACCCGGCGTAAAGTTAGCGAGTGTCCGACAGACCGTGTGTGAGTATGTGCTGCGTTCACAGCTATGAAGTTACTGATAACTTCATACTCACCGTTGTCACACATACACGGTCTGTAAACACGGCGTAACGTTAGTGAGTGGCCCACAGACCGCGCGTGTGTGGCGGCGGTGAGTGTGGGGTTGTCGGTGGCGTTGTAGCTGTGAACATAGCAGTACAGTCGGTGTACAGTCGGTGAATAAATGCTACAACTCCTCAAGACCCAAGCCAAGCTCCCGTATCCTGCAACACTGTCTCAGACTCACTTAAGGTGGGCTGTTAAGGTGGACCAGCTATTCTCCATTAAGTGACAAGCCGCTCTGAGTTTTGCTCTGCTTTTTATTTGATTTTAAATATTTCTTTTAACCGTTTAACCAATAGCATTAATCTGTAAAAATGCTTAATGTCGGATAGCGGTAAAACGGTTAATTATTAAACATCCCTACTCTACACTTGGCTTTGATCCCTCAAATGTTGGATCTTCATATTAGATTCATTGTTATTATTAAGCTGTGTGCGTTCATATCATATCATCTTCCTTCTTTAAACTCTGTCTTGATGTGCCATCCTGTTCCTGTATGGCTGTCGGTGCATCCCGGGTACGTAACTGTGCTGTAAGCTGCTTTGGCACTAGCAGTATGCAGTGCCATACCGCTGCAGCTAAAGCTAAGTCTTAGAGAGATAATGGCTTATTGTCTGCTTCCCCTCAACCATCAACAGATTAGAGGCATGTAGACACGCAGGCTCTCCCTCTCCCTTTCTCTTTATTTCCCTCCTTCTCCTCCCGTTTTTCTTCTTCTCGCCTCTCTTCCTCTCCTCTCCCTCCACTCCTCTTATCTAATTTCTCTTCTCCATAAGCCGACTCACTCTCTCCCTCCTCTTACACCCACCCCACACCCATATAATTTTTAAACATGTTCTCTCTATTTTCAGACATCATCTTCTTTCTTTTCACTGCCAGAAACACAAGAAAACTGCAGTGTCAGCGTCAGCCCCCCCCCCACCACCACCATAACCACACACTCACCCTGCCTCACTCTTTCTCCCCATGTCTCTCTTTCTGTGGTACCGACCAGAAAGCTGTTTATAATACCAACAGTGGCTGATGTGCCCATCTGACATTTACAGTAGACAAACGATATACGGAAGCGGCCGTGGAAATAGAGGGGAAAATGAGAGTAGAAAAGGCATAAAGAATGAAACGGCTGACAAAAACAAGAAAGAGGGGGGTACAGATAGCAAAGCTGAGGTGCAGAATTGTGAAAAGGGTGGAGGAGGAGACAGTCAGAGATACTGAGAGAGAAAGAGAGAGGAGAAACTGAGAGGAATGTTGGCAGAGAAGCAAGAGAGCAGCACAGGAAGAGGATAAAATGGAGCGAGAAAATAAAAGGTTGGTGAAGAGAGGAGGAGGAGGAGGAGGAAATGCTGGGGAGTAGAAGTGGAGAATGAAGAGACAGAGGAGAAGAAGTAGATAGAGGGCAGATGAGACTGTGACAGGAGAGTTATTTCAGTGGTCATATAGACATCTCAATGAAAATGCCAACAACCTAATCAAAGGACTCGAAAGGGCAGAGAGAGAGAGAGAAGGAGAAGGAGACGCCGAACGAAAGGCGGGAGGAAAATGAGAAGGAGTGAGGTGGAGGAAGTTGATGAGAGAGGAAGGATAGAAAGGGACAGAGGGAGAGAAAGATGGAGAGAAGTGGAGGAAGGGAGGGAGGACATGTTAGTGAGGGAATAGATGGAGAAAAGGAGGAGAGCAATTAAAAGGGGAGAGAGAAGGAAGAAGAATGAGTGGCAAATAGGCTTGCCGCGGCAGTCAGTGTTGCCGGTGTTACACGGTGGTCGGGCATACACCGATTACATTACTTGCCCACCGCCCCCTCCATTATTTAGCTTTTTTTTATAGAAATAAAACCCATTTAGTTCATTTTGGAGTATAAGCGCCGTGTTATCAATACATAGTCGGACGACGGGCGCTACAATCTGAAAGTGAAAGTGTCTGTATACGTACGGAGTCTCAGCACAGAGTAGCAGATTGACGATGGTGGAGGATTTGGTTGTCAAAGCGAAAAGCAAAAGCACCTATTTGGCAATATTTCGGATTTAAAACCAATGCTATAAGGGAACCCTAACGTTAATGAGGCAATCACGGTGCGGAGGATGGAGTGTTCACAGCTGGTGTGTGTCACGCAGCGTCGCTGGGTGGAAACTTGCGGTCCCCGCAGCGAAAGCTGGACTGGAGAGGCCAGACACACAGCCCTTCCAATGTTAAAGATCAAAGTAAGCGCTCTCCAGATATTGAGCATCATCTTTTATTGTCCGGTGTAATCGGTAACACTGGTGTTGTCACAAGTTTATTCATCGTCACATCCCTAGTGGCAAGGAGGAAAAGAAGGAGCAGGGGAATGCTACAGAAAGTGTCGAAAGAAGAACCAGTGTCATGGATGAAAGGAGGGCAGAAGACATGAGGCGAGAGAAAAAGGGCAGAGATGAGATAAGAGATGAGTGGAGAGCGAAGGAAAGAAAATCGGGTGAAAGAGAGAGAAGAGAGAATAGCTTGCTTTTTGACATTCAAGAAGCACTACTTGAACCTCCTCCTAGAAGCAGCTTATTGTCTAGTGTGCTGAAGATGTGCTGAAGGGCCCTGATACTTTCTTTGCCGGCAAAATGTGGCAGAATTAGAGCAAATTTGAGTCGAGAACATTTGTTAAAAAAAAAACATAACTACTCTGAAAAACAAAGTTAGACTAGCTCATGCTTACATTTCAGAGCAGGACTTAAGACAGGTGGGCCGACAGAGAAGCTGTGTTATTTAGCCATCACATGTCAGACAGAAGTAAGCGATTGCCGTTGTTCAGATTTAATGGCCTGTAAAGGACACTGCAACATCAATTTTCATACAGCTGTGTGCGTGTTTGTGATTGAGAGAAAAAGAGCGAGAATGTGTGTCGCTGATATTGCTACGCTGGAGTCTTGGAGCCTTTTACAACCTTTCCTTTATTATTTCCTTATCACACTGCTTAAGGCCTTCCCTCCCTCCTCCTCCTCTTTCCCTCTCCTCCCTCCACCTTCTCCTCCTCCTCCTTAACCCCCTCCCCTCTTTCCTCACTCAGTCCCTCCATCCATCTCTCTTTCCTCTCCAGCTGACAGGGCGATATTGCTCAGTTTACACTTTAGATGTCAGAAAACCTCAGAGCTTCAGCTTTATTTTAATCTTCTTTCTGTTTTTTACTTGAATTGATGAATTGTTTCAAATGTTTCCATTGCCCTATGTTATTTCATTTAGTTTAACACAATTCAATTTCATTTGATTTAGTTTGATTTGATTCCACTGGATTTCGGTGGATAAAATCCTGCTATTTCCCAAAAGGATGGCACAAGGAAGCGCTGGTAATAAAACACACTGTGGTCTTTAATGGAAACAAATAAAAGCTAAATTCAACAAGAAACAATTTAACAGCCATTATGTGCCTAGTACGTTTCTTGGCCTTTGGACCCTGGAAACTAATTCCAAACCTTTTTGTAGAGTTTAAACACATTTTAGAGGCCTCACCTTCCCTCCATCTCTCCATCTGCTCTCTCTCCTGCTCTGCCATTACGGAGGTACCTTGTAAAAAGCCTTCAACAAATCAGCAATTGCCTTAGTCAGTCACGTAGCCAGCCTGTAACACAACCAATCAGCCAGCAAGCCAGTCAATCAACTTAACAACCAGTCCATCATTTAGCTGGTAAATCAAACTGACAGTCAGTCAGTCAGGCAGCCTGCTGGCCAGTTTCTCACCTCCTCCCTCCCTCTCCCGCTGCCTTCCCTGTAGGGCTGTGCTGCAGTGGCACAGCGTACCACGGGACCTTTTCAGCAGCGCTCCTATGATGTTGGTTTCCAGCAAGCTAACATCTATTAACACCCCCCCCCCTGGTTTATATCTCCCTCTCTCCCAATCTCTTCTTCAGCCGCCGTTCCTCTGCCTCCTCTGTCTTCCTTGCTTTGTGCACCACGGGACCATTTTTTTTGCCGTGTCCTTACGATGTAGGTTCAACACTGCTAGCGACCATTACCGATCATTAAAAATGGATAGAATAAGAACGATGCTTCTGGAGCAACGATAGCCTGTGGCAAATGCATAAACACACATTTATACACAAACATGCCGGCTATTAATGTGGACACGTATAAAAATCCTCCAAACACACACACACACACAGGGATCCAACAATAAACCAACCTCACTGACAGTCATGTTTGTACACTATGCCTCTGCTAATTTGCACATACAAACTTCCACATTTTATGGAAATACAGTTTAAATTCCTTCGCATGAACACACTCAAACAAGCAAATACACCCACTCATGCAAACTTGTGTAAACAAGCAAACACTTATACACGTACATAAACACTTTCAAGACAAACACATTCACTTTCAACTTGCAACACTACATTAATATGACACTCCGCTTGTACAGCGTCCGCATGGCTGCACTCAGAAAAGCTGTGTACACGCACGCATGATGTCGAGATACAGTGGCGCGCACACACTTTTAGCTTACGCATGGACATTTACACACAAAAGGGCACTCAAGCACAAAATAATCCCCTCACTGCTCCCCCCTAACACACACACAGATCCAACCCTAACCCCAAGCATTTTTCGCTTGAAGGCCGAGACAAACACTCACACTCGCAGACAGTTTAAAGTGATTCATCATCTGCAGACTTTTCAACTTTTCTACAGATACAGTGGTAGAACAACTCTCGCGCACTTTGCAGAGCGGTGAACCCGTTAATGTGAGTGACAGCTGCATTAAAACACTGGACTGCACAGCAGATAAGTGGAGTACATATAATTTGACTGAGAACACAAGTGAGAGAGGAACACAGAGACAGAGACACTAATAAACAATCTGAACCCTTTGCCAACCTGGAGAGTAATTATTACTGTGGCTCTGTATTTCTTTCTGTGTGTCTCACTGTCTCGCTCTCTCCCTAAAATCACATTAATGGATGAAAGTAGCTTCTGCCGCTGCTGACTCGTCGCTTTGAAATGGAAATGTAACTCATTGGCTCCATATGTAGAGCGCGCATACACACACACTCGTACTGTACACGACACACAGACACACACGCACCCACCCACACACACATACAGAGCGTAGGTGTGCTGGAAGAGTGTGTCTCTCTCTCACACACACTATGCCCTTAAACCATGGAACTAAGCGAGAGAAAACTGAAATAACACTAATGTAACATTAACAGACACATTAGCCTGCTTAATGTTAGCCCGCTAGCCAGCCATTAGCCCACAGCTTATAGAGAATGTCATGCTAACAGAAAGGCAAAGCGGAAATAATAAAATAGCAAAAGTGCTACATTAACAGATACATCAGCTTCTATATTCAGCGGACAGCAGCACCAAACCAACAGATCCTCAGGTTTAAAGCTGCAGGGTGCTACAGCAGATGGACACCATCATTCAGCTGCATACACAATCTGTATTCAAGCTAAAAAATGTCCACCCTGCTTAAGTGTCTTTAAGCAAAACACTGAATCCCTACCAGCTTCTATCAGCTGACCCTGCACTCTCATCAAAAAGTGAATTTCCTGGATCAGTAATTACCATATTACTTTTATCTGTGTTATTTTAGCTTGCTAGCCCTGGGATACGCCAAAGTAAGGAACAGTTTTACATTCAGACCGACAATGGCACTACATCAAAAAAATGCAGCATCCTCATTCATTTCAATGAGACCAATGTGCTGACGCAGTGAGGCCACCGCCACAGAGGGCTCCAGCTGCTGCAGTACTTCTATAGGACTAGCTTTTTACTTAATGTAGCAGTTAACAACAATAAGTAGCGAAGGACAGCGCTATGAGTGGGGTGAAAGATCCACTTGCTAATGTAGACTAAAGTGCATTTCAACGTGATGCGATTGCTTAGCTTGAATTTTTTTTTTTTTAAATACAAACTAGATACAAATCTTTTAACTGAATTCAACAAAGCAAGGGCTAAATGAAATTGATTATTTTCATTGTCGATTAATCTGTTGATTATTTTCTTGATTAATCGATTAGTTGTTTGGTCTATAAACTGAAAAATGGTGAAAAATTTCGATCAGTGTGTCCCAAAGCCCAAGATGACGTCCTCAAATGTCTTGTTTTGTCAACAACTCAAGAAAAGAAGCAAAGTAAAGTTTCCAGGCTCTCGTTTTTCCTCTCATCAGTGTAATGTACACTAGCCTTTCATATTAGATTCAATGTTATAAGTAGGCTACAATAATCAGAATATGAACATTCATGCTCCCTCATGTGGCACAAAAATGTACTGCATGCAGATATAAATGTTAAATAAAAGACTATGAAAAGAATTCCGCAAATTTGGCGACGCTAATAAAAATCTCCTGCGACCCACCTGTGGGTCTCGACCCAGTCTTTGGGAATGACTGGTATATATGACGTCAACGGACCAAGAAAGGCAAACCCTGCCCATCAAGAGGTGCTGAAGAACACTACACTGAATCTTTCTGTGTTGATAGATGAATGTCTAGAGTAACAGCTTTCATTTGTTCACAAGTTCCGAGAGGTATAGCACGTGATGTTTGGCACCTGGAATTTGAATAAAATAGATTAGACCTCAATTCATTGCAAACATGGAACGGTAAATGCGCAGCAACACCTCTTGAACCCACTGCGCTGCTACCAGAATACCCTGCATCGGCGTCAACAAACCAAACCAACGGGAAGCGGTGGAAATTATGTACTTGACTGAAATTGGTAAAACTGTACCGCAGCTGTTGATGTTCTAAATAATTTGTCAAATTAAATTGGGATATTGGTTGTCATGGATGTCTTGTAGCCACACCGACTGATCTTTCATTACGAACTCCAGTTGAGAGGTTCATTTCATGCTTATTTTTAGAGCTGGCTGGCTGAGTAATCCTGTGTTATGAAATAACCCTCAGCTCCCACCACAGCGAGGCGTCTGCACCACAAGGTACAGAAAAACAGCAACAAACTGCTGTGCTAAAGTGGCCGCATTAAAAGCTCGATACCAGCCAAATGCAAAGCTTTAACCCATCATGTAAATTACAGTTCTTTACAGCCAGCTACAGCACATAGCTCATCAGGCATATATTTGGGGCTTTAATAGCATACTGTAGATCTTTATTTAGATGCTGGATGCATGCAGACATCGCCAGCAGTTAAAAATATAAATGTAGTGGTCTTGATTAGTTGGGTTTAAAGATTTTTAAATAAAAAACATTAACATGCTTCAAAAAAAGAGCCTGACAAATAAACGAGACATGGCATTTACTCATGCATACTAATGGGCGGTAAAACGCAATTGGACCAGCTATGCAACAGCACTTTTATGATGTTCATAATTTCAAGCTCTGTCATGCTATTTCATATGATATACACATGCTCTTTTATTTCCTTATTTCATGCTGTCCTCTCTGATTTGAAATGACAGATGGATGTAAGATTCTGCTGTGTGTGATGCAGTATTTACAGCGAGCATGAAATATTCGAGTCCAGTTATTAATATCAACAGATTTTAGAGCCCTGTTTGGTCCTGCCTTGAGGTCAGCTCGGTGGATTTCCCTCCATATCTGAGGTATAAATTCAGGGCGGACAGGGTTATGATGTCATTACTTAATGCCAGACATTACTAGCCGAGCAGCACAAGATGGAAAAGTCATTCCTGATTAATCGCGTCTGCTAGGGAATACATTTTCATTTTCTATTTCACTTTGTCTCCCAGTGCATAGCAGTGCCTCTCCTTCCTCTCCGTCCCAATGTCTCTTTAACACACTTGCTCTGATCTCTGCCTCTATCTCAATCTCTCTCTCTCTCTCTCTGTCTTCACACATATTCTCCTCTGCTCTCTCTGCCCTCTCCCCCTGCATTAGTCTACTGTATGTAGGCCATGGCTCTTTTAAAAGTTCTGTCATTTGAACACCATAAAGATAGATTACTCGCTCATTTTCAAGCCAGCGTGGACGACTAAAAATGACTTTTTCCTTTCCAGCGGCACAAGCATAATGACCCATGTACACTTAACATGTACTTTGTGTGTTCTCAGAGAGTTGATTCTACTCTTGTGATACTATCAGTGGCACAGTTTCAATTCACATGTTCTGCACGTGTATATATATATATACATATTTAAATTTCAGAACTTGTGGGAATGAAAAACAAATGGTTCATTGCTTCCAGTACTCATTAGATCTCTCTGTAGCTCTCTCGGTCTATCACCACTGTATCGCTCTTACACACACATCCACACGCCACCTCTTTGCTCTCCATTGAACTGTGTACTCTGCGGTAGTTAACTGTATTGAAGTGTGTGTGTATTCTCTGGTCTCACTAGACAACTAGAAGGACCCTCAAGTACCTGGAAATCATCAGTACTCAGTGAGATGTCTCGCTCTGTCTGTTGCAGGTGCGTGTACACACACACATTCAGGGTCTCCTGCTCTTTTCTCAAGCTCAGCTTGTTTGAACTGTGTGTAGACTTTGTTGTAACTGAGGGGATTCAATTATTATACAAGCACCTGAAAACATTGACAAAAATGTCTCTCTTTCTTTTAATCTGTCTCTCCCACGTAGAGGTGAAAGTGCTTCCATGCTTCTCATACATAGGAAGCAGAAAATTATTAAAATACACATGACCACACACAGCTTTTTAAATTTAAAGTAAGCTGCAAAGAAACGTATCACCGACACACCTGCACAAGCACAGAGACACCCTCAAATGTGCACAAATGGTTCTGCATATGCATAGGCACTGCACTCATGAGAATCACAGAGCATCTGGTGGGCATGTTAACTATTGATTTTCAGAATCTATCCTGTAATTATCTGAAGTCCTCTGTTTTGATTTAGATGGAAACCTTCACCTACTGTATGTTGAATCCCACGTAAACTACAATTCAGCAAAATTGAAACACTTTATTTTAAGTCCCCCTATTTATCATTTATAAGCAATATAATGTAAATGTGTTTTAACAAATTATAATATAGTTATAAGCAGATAGACATTTTAAGTGTTTATAATACAGTACTTTTAAACAATTATTACTTCACCTCCCAAGACATGTTTTACTACATTGTCATTTATTATCCGTTTCTACTGCAGCTTCCATTTACAGGTTTCAACAGGAGGAGTTTTAGTTGTTAAAGGTGCTAAATACAGGATGGGGAGCATTTCTATTGCCTATGCATGGCTCTCAACATGGCGACGGCTGAGCTGGCAGCTCGCAGCCAACGGTGCTAATGGTGCTAACAGTGAAAACAGTGAAAACAACGACAACAGTGCTGACAGGTGTAACAGTGTTTATTTGAGGAGGAACCGGATTGGTGGGCGCTATGCTTTAGCAATTGCACCATCAGTCGGGATGGCGTTATCAGCTGTAACCGCCGTATGAGAGCAGTGCATAGCGGCTACCGTGAACTAGCCAGTGGGGCACGCTCACATGCTCAAACATGCGCTAAAAGCACACGCCGCCGGCCCGGCTATGTCAACAAAGGTGGAAGAAGCTCTGATTACAACACACACAGAGGGAGAGTGACTTCATCCTCTAGATATTACTCCTCTATATCTTTACATAGCAAATAGTTGTTAGTTGCTATATTAATGCTCTGGATATTGTATAGAGCATCGTTTCCCACATTTTTTTCCTGGGGACCCACTTTAAAAAAAAAACATCACGACCCAACTCACAATAGGCCTTATCTATAAATCGTGAAAAGAGTGAATTTTTGCGTAAATGTAATTTCCGCATCACCTTATATTATCTTGAATAGGTAAACCAGCCATGTTGAAGAAATATACGTTTGATAAATCACACCTTTGTATTATGCATGTTATTGAAAACATAAACACATGTTAAATATTTTATAAATGAGACCAAATAAATGTATTTAGGCTGAGTTAACAGGTTATCTCATTCGTTTCGTTTCCTCTCATTTGTTAAACAATATACATTTATGGGGAGTTAAGAGGCTCTCGTTTTTTGCCTCAGTAAAACAAACAGGATGTATGCTAGCCTTTCATATTAGACTCAATGTTATACTATAAGTAGTAAGGCTGGGCGATATGGAGAAAATCAAATATCACAATATTTTTTACCAAATACCTAGATATCAATATTGCAACTTATTGTACGGTTGACCATTGGTGCTTTTACTAAATATTTAGACAATTATATTTTTTATAAATAATCATTAGCAATGTGGATATAATGACTAAGTGGGTAAAGGGAAATAAAAGAACTGCTATAACAGTCCGGTAAGTTCAGAGAATTACATCACTTTACTGTAATGCAGCCTTTAAAACCAGGACAACACGTATGCCATACTGCAATACTAAAGATATCCAAAATCTGAGATGATATCTAGTCTCATATCATGATATCGATATAATATTGATATATTGCCCAGCCCTAATAAGTAGGCTACAATTATCAGAACAATACAAACAATCAGGCTCCCTCATGTGGTTCAAAGGTGTACTGCAGGTAGAAATGTTAAATAAAACAATATGGAAGAAATTCTGCAAATATATTTGGTAACCCTGATACAATCCCCTGCGACCCACCGGAGGGTCCCGACCCAGTCTGTGGAAATGACTGGTATAGAGCACCTTTAACAAATATATTCTACATACTTATCTACTTGCAATTACATTATAGTGTGTCATAAACCATCTATCACATGTTTAGAAACTGCTTATAAATGTCCTAATAGAGGGGAAAAAAGTAAAGTGTTCTACTCTTCTTATCAAATATATGTGGTAAATATCATAAACACAAGGTCCACTTACTCAGCTAATCACAGCTTTCCACCATATCCCAAGTCGAATAGAGTTAGCTTAGATGTCAGCATGTGACCTGAGTATAAGACCTCTGTCGTATGATAACGGCTGATCATGTATGAGGAGGAGATCATAACACAGTAAAGACACGTGAGCAGGTTCCATTCACTGAAGAAGGCCATGGGATGTGGTCAAAAGTTGCTTGAATAGCTAAGTAAGTAGTCCTTGCTTTTAGAATATTTACCACATACAGTAAACTGTAAAGTGTGTGTCCCCAAGGTCAAGAATAAATAAAATACTTACACTATATCTATGTATATATATATATATATATATATATATATATATATATACATACATACATACATACACTTATTTCATTCTTTCACATTTCATTATGCTTTCTGAATTTTCACAAGTTTCATTGGAACATGTTTCACACGTCTTCTCTATATCTAATACCCTCAGTTGTATGTACCTACTGTGAATGTGAATGTGAATTGGGTAGATAGCTCTGTTTTAATTAGCCATCTTCTCATCCACAGGAACAGTGTGTGTGTGTGTGTGTGTGTGTGTGTGTGTGTGTGTGTGTGTGTGTGTGTGTGTGTGTGTGTGTGTGTGTGTGTGTGTGCGTGTCCATTTCCCATGTGTCTGATATTAGTATGCCAGGCAAGGGGACAGAGAGCTAGTCCCAATATCTTGTTGTTTGGCATTGATTCAATGTCAGCTAATTGTCACCGTGTGTGCGTGTGTGTGTGTGTGTGTGTGTGTGTGTGTGTGTGTGTGTGTGTGTGCGTACGTGAGTGCGTGTGTGCGTGCATGCATGTGAGCATTCAGGTCTTAATGCCCTCATAAGGATAAAAACATTAAAAAGCTTCAGAAACAGAGACATTTAATCAGTCCTCACTTTGAAAAGGGAATGAAAATACGTCACTGAAATGTCCTGTGTGTGTGTGTGTGTGTGTGTGTGTGTGTGCGTGTGTGTGTGTCTGTCTGTCTGTGTTTACTTTCCCTAAGTGAACAAGTGAGTGTGTGAGTGTGAGTGATTAAACAAGGGCTTCATGGTCCCAGTGGGGGTCTAAAATGAAGTTCTCAGACATGTTATTCTCAAACGTGTGTGTGTGTGTGTGTGTGTGTGTGTGTGTGTGTGTGCGCACATCACTGAGTGCCAAAAATGTCTTTTGTACAGTCCCCTGTAGAGTGTAGTTAACAATATATCAATTATATAAGCACTTATATAAGCACTAGCTGGGTTTTGGGGGAATTATAATCACAGTTGGACATTTGGACGTTTCGCGGCTGAAACCTGTTGATGAGTGAGCTGGATGTATTTTTTCTCTCTGTCTCAGCTTTTGATAAAGAAGCACAGTTTGGCAGTTAAACATATGTAAATATTGTACAGGATTAGGACAGTATTATTACAAGGGCATTCAATAAGAATAATGATGATTCACGATTAACATGATTTTATGTATCTATTTTTACTCATAATGTTGCTTATTCCAAAATCTTTGTTTTTTTTAAATAAATTCTTAAGTGTGTATTTAATTGAGAATTTAAGGCATACTTCAGAGTAAAAGGTGCTTTAATTACTTTATTTTGATTTATTATTAAATAATATTACTAAACATTATTGTTATTATTTTATCATGTATTATTATTTAATTATGCATTATTATTATTACTACTACTACTGTTAAATATTATGTATTATTATTATTTACTATAAGTGAAAATTACAGAAATAATTAATGTGATGATTATCCCTAACATCATTGTAAAAACAAGAACAGAAACATCCTTTTAGCTCCTGAGGGATTGAGTTATAAAGAAATAAAAGAAAACAATAATAATCACTAGCGTCACCAAAATGCAGTTTAATAGACATTTCCCTCCATCGTCATGCTGCCTGGGTTGTTTATTTTGCACTTCAGTTCATGTCTGGAGATACCTGACTTGATGACATTTTTAAGTGACATTTCCAGACAATCAATAATTAGTTGTGTGTTGGAATTTAAAGTGCGACATCACATTTAAAAGGCTGCAACCATCTGGGGTTTGAGGTTTGACGAAATAAATTATTACCACCCTCCGTCTGTCTTTCCAGATGTCAGTCTGCCCTTTAATTTTCTCTTGCTCTGTTTTTCTGGGTGTTAAACTCTTCAATAACTAAAATAGCTGCAGGTATGCCGCACATCAAACGGTAATAATGTGACACGGAAAAGCTTCAATTGTGGCCAAGGTCAGGGTTTTTAGATGTTGCATTAAAAAAGTAAATTGCATGTGAAATATTTCTGACATTTTATTGGTTTAAATTGATAATCTAATATAGAATCTACATCATACATACTGTAACTGTCAAACTGCCTATGACTGTGGGGGTGGAAAAATGCGGAATTTAAAGCTGATAAACAACATAGGAAACGCAGACACAAACAAGTGCACACAAAGATTGGAGTGAAAGATGAACTGCAGGTGATAAGAAGAAGCAGTCAATCGCAGACAGCTTAAACGCGCCATCATCATATTCATCAACATTCACAATTCTCCCACAATCACACTTCTATACTCAAATTCCTTCATTTCCAGGTTGACAGGCTGCATGTATGGCAGGGGAATACAGATAAAGATAATACCATCAAAAAAACTCACACAAACACAATATAAATGCACGCCCAGAGATAGATCAGTGGTAAGGGAAATGAATGGGCACTATGAGAAAAAATACTGCTACACACAAGCAATTATCAGGAATTTTAACACTGCTGGAAACAATTTTGTTCTGTATCGCAGAGGGAGTAAATCTGACAGATGCATGTGTGTGTGTGTGTGTGTGAGAGAGAGGGAGAGATTGAGAGAGAAATACAGAGCATTGAGAAAGAGAGGGAGGAGAAGTGCACACAGAGAAGCTATTGATAAACAAAGTGACAGTAACGCTCCCACCAAACGAGGAGAATGTTAACACTTTCTTCTCTATCCATCTATAGCACGAGGAACCTCCATGGTCACTAAATCTCCACCAACACAGACCTGCTGGGCTGCTGACACACAGCGTCAATCCCCTGTCATACCATCACACTCTGCCACAGCCGCTGAGACAACTGCTCCTCTGTGTGTGGTGACTCCACAAAATCATGTTATACAATGAGCATGGGATTTCCTGTCTAAATGCCCTCCAGGAGAAATTGCAACCCATCTCTCTCTGTCTAAGTCTGCTCATTTGTAGGGATGCACCGATACCGATATCGGGCCGATATACTGACTCAAATAGCTGGATCGGATATCAGTGACAATGATGCCGATCTATTCAATTCAATTATATGCTATATACATTGTATGCTGTAATTTCGATTCTTGTTCATGTTTTGACCGATTTGTTGCTGCATTAAAAAGGTTTACACCTGAATTGTAATTCATTTTGAAGATTTTTTTGCCAAGTTGTTGGTGCATGGTTTATTACTTTTATAATATATGACAATTCATTACATTTATATTTATTTGTTACAATTTTGTTTTACAAGGAAAGCAATGTTTAAGTCCAGCCTGATGTTTCCTTACACATAACAGATTGATCCCAGTGACAGTGTTTTATTAAACGCTGGTATCAGATTGGTACTCAGTATGGGGCCGATACCCAAAGCCCAAGTATCCCTATCTGGAATGGAAAAAGTCAGATCGGTGAATCCCTATTCATTTGTCAACAGTAACACAGGTTATTGAGTTAGTTAAAATTTACCAAACAAGATTTGTAACTGTTTCCTCATCAGATGTCATTGATGTCTCCACCTGGAGAAACTACATGAAGTCTGAAGTTTAAGTGATCTGTGATTGATTCTGAAGTTTATTTATTTTACATGATCTGCACAGCATGGAGGCCCCCCCAAAAAAACATGAGCATGCCTACACTGTTCCCTAGATGTAATAATAGCCTATACTGTGTCCAAGTTGGGCACTGTGCACTAGCTCTCTCTCTCACGCGCATACACACGCACACACACACACACACACACACACTAACCCACTGTGCGTGCATGCTCTCATTCTCTCTTTTTGCATTCACTATCTCTCAAACACGCAAAAGGACACGCCATCCCCAAAGAGGCGATCGTGCACACACTCACACACACACACACACATACATATAACTCTCTCTCTCTCTCTCTCTCTCACACACACACACACACACACATAACCCTCTCTCTCTCACACACACACACCAGCGTTGTCCGCAGCAACGAGACGTAACGAATTAACCACCTTTCTTTTTTCCTCTCACTCTGGCGTGCACGCTCACACGCAAACAAACCAACCTGCGTTTATCAGGATGCCCTCCAACACACGCGCGCGCACACACACACGTATGCAGGCATGCAAGCGCTGCAGGCACGCACACACACACAGACACACAAACACACAGACCAGCCTTAAACCTGTGTAAAAGCTCTCTCACCCTTGGACGGAGAGCAGTCCCCGAAGAGGAGCCCCAGCAGGAGGAGAAGCGGGAGGTCTCGTCTCAGCCTGCAGGATGTCTCTCCATTCAGCCTCCTCCTCCTCATCATCAGCATCAGCAGCATCTCCGGCGCTCCCAAATCCGTCATTTTGCTGTTAAATAAATCCAAGCTGGCTTAATGTTAAAGCCTTCTTCTCCCCACCTTGCCGCTCCGCTTGGCTGCAGGAAGCGGAGGGGGGTACAAGAGGACGGCCAAAACCCCCCCTCCTCCTCTTGCTTTCGTTTTTAATACACAAATAATAATAATAATAATAATACTAATAATAACAAACACCCGAAGATCAATCACGAATACCCCACACACACATGTCCATGGTAACGTGTGGACAGGATAACCGGTGACGGGTTGTCGGTGGTCTGAGATCGGGCAACACGCTGCTGGTGTGAGCTGTCATAGCAAGAGAACCGGAGGACCGGAGGACCGGAGAGGAGAGGAGAGAGATGATGAAGAGACTCAGTGAAGGAGAGGAGAGAGGTGGTTGGTAGGTCCGCACAGCACGGCGAGCGAGCGACGACTGAGAGAGAGAGAGAGGGAGAGAGAGAGGGAGGATGGGAGAGAGAGAGAGAGAGAGAGGGGGGGGGGGGAAGAGAGAGAGAGACCAAAGAGAGAGAGAGAGGGAGAGAGAGAGGGAGGATGGGAGAGAGAGAGAGAGGGAGAGAGAGAGGGAGGATGGGAGAGGGGGGGGGGGGAGAGAGAGAGAGACCAAAGAGAGAGAGAGAGGGAGACCAAAGAGAGAGAGAGAGGGAGAGAGAGAGGGAGGATGGGAGAGAGAGAGAGAGGGAGAGAGAGAGGGAGGATGGGAGAGGGGGGGGGGGAGAGAGAGAGAGACCAAAGAGAGAGAGAGAGGGAGACCAAAGAGAGAGAGAGAGGGAGACCAAAGAGAGAGAGAGAGGTTGGTCTGGGAAGTAAAAGAGAGGGAGGAAAAGTGGAAAATAGTGGAGATGAAGAGAGAGTGGGAGGAAATTGGGAGAAGTAAAGACTGGAGAGGGTGGGAGGGGGGAGAGAGAGAGGGAGAAAGGGATGACAGGAAAGACAGACAGGTTTAAGAAGGAGGGCAGATGAATGAAAGGAAAAAAGAGGGAAGAAGGACAGACATTTCGGGAAAAGGAAAGGGAGGAAGGAAAAGGAGATAGGGAGGAGAAAAGGAGGTGGAACAAGAAGTGATGGATGAAATGAAAGAAGCGGGAAGAAAGCAAAAGATTTTAATAAAAGGAGAGACAGAGAGAGAGAGGGGGAGAGAGAGACAGAGACAGAGAGAGAGAGAGAGAGAGAGAGAGAGAGAGAGGGAGGATGGGAGAGAGAGAGAGAGAGAGGGGGGGGGAGAGAGAGACCAAAGAGAGAGAGAGAGGGAGACCAAAGAGAGAGAGAAAGAGAGAGAGAGAGAGAGAGAGACAGAGAGAGAGAGAGGGAGAGAGAGAGGTTGGTCTGGGAAGTAAAAGAGAGGGAGGATGGGAAAGAGAGAGAGGGAGACCAAAGAGAGAGAGAGACAGAGAGAGAGAGAGAGGTTGGTCTGGGAAGTAAAAGAGAGGGAGGAAAAGTGGAAAATAGTGGAGAAGAAGAGAGGGGGGAGGAAATGGGGAGAAGTAAAGACTGTAGAGAGTGGGAGAAAGGGATGAGAGGAAAGAAGGATGAGAAAGGGGAAATTTCAGGGGGAGTGCCAGAGAGGAAAGACAGTGAGAGGGAAAAAGAAAGGAAGGAAAAACAAATGAAGAAGAGAGGAGGGAGGAAAGACAGGTTTAAGAAAGATAAACAGGGAGGAAGGAGAGCCGATGAATGAAAGGAAAAAGGAGGGAAGAAGGACAGAAACTTCAGAAAAGGGAAGGGAGGAAGGAAGCATGGAAAGGAAAAAGGGAGGAGAAAAAGAGGAGAAAGAATGACAGAGAGAGAGAGGGAGATGAGAGGGGAGGAGGGCAGAGAGAACAATTTCAGGAGAAAGAAAGGGGAGAAAGGATAAAAGAGAGATGTCAGGAGGGAGTCGGAAAAGACGGAGCAGTGGAAAGAGGAAAGGGAGGAAGGAGGAAAGAGATTTCAGGTGAAAGACTGGATAAAAGAGAGATGACAGGAGGGATTCAGTTAGGGAAGGAAGAGAGAAAAATAGAAAGAGACAGAAAGAAAAAGGGAGGCAGAAAAGTTAAAAGAGGGATGAAAGGGAAGTGGAAAGGCTAAAGAAAAGAGAGGGAGCAAGGGAAGAGAGGAAAGAAGAATGAGAAAGGGGGGATTTCAGGGGAGGATGAGAGAGGATAGACAGTAAAGGAATGAGAAAGAAAGAGAGGTGAGAGGCAAAGAGAGAGAGAGGGGTAGTCGGGGAAGTAAAAGAGAGGGAGGAAAAGTGGAAGATAGGGGAGGAGGAAAGAAAGGGGGAGGGAATGAGCAGAATAAAGAGTGACTGAAGAAGGAGGCAGGGAGGGGAGAGAGAGGGAGAAAGGGATGAGAGGAAAGAATGACGAGAAAGGGGAGATTTCAGGGGGAGGGCGAGAGAGGAAAGACAGTGAGAGGGAAAGAGAAAGCAAGGAAAAATGAATGAAGAAGAGAGGATGGAGGAAAGACAGGTTTAAAACAGATAAACCGGGAGGAAGGAGGGATGATGAATGAAAGGAAAAAGAAGGGAAGAAGGACAGAAATATCAGGAAAAAGGAAGGAAGGAAGGAAGGAAGCATGAAAAGGAGATAGGGAGGAGAAAAGAACACTGACAGAGGGAGAGGTGGAGCAAGAAGTGATGGATGAAATGAAAGAAGCAGGAAGAAAGAGATTTCAGGAGAAAGGAAGGGGAGAAATGATAAAAGAGAGATGACAGGAGGGATTCAGTAAGGACTATGTTAAGGAAGGAGAAATCAGATGGAAGGAAGGGAGAAAAAGAGAAAGAGAAAGAAAGAAAAAAGGGGGGAGAAAAAATGTAAAAGAGGGATGAAAGGAAAGTGGGAAGGCTAAAGGAGAGAGGAAGGGATGAGAAGAGCAAGGGAGGGAAAGGGGGAAGGAGATGGAGAGGAGAGGAAAGGAGAGGAAGGGAGGGTGAAAAGAGGGATGGAGTGAGAGATGAGGAGCGATGACAGATTCAGGGAGGAGAGGGGGATGAAAAAGGGTGAAACGAGCAAGAGAGGAAGAAAAGATCAATTTCAGGAAAGAGGGAGAGAAGGGGTCGGGAAAGAAAGGGAAGACGTGAGTGAATAGGAACAAGAGAGGGGCTGTGTGGAAGAGAAAGGGAGGTGAATATGAAAGGAGGAAAGGAGAGGAGGTACAAAAAAACGGGGGATCACGAAGAGGGAGGGATGAAAGAAAGGATGAAGTCAAAAAGGGAAAGGGTGATGAAAAAAAGAGAAGAAGCAGAGGAAAAAATGACAGGTTGAAGGGGAACGGGAGGAAAGAAGAGAAGGACAAACACAAATGAGAAAATGAGGTAAAAGGCAAACAAAAAAGACTGAAAGGAAAGAAAGGGTGAAGGAAAGAGCTGCATGGGGGGAGTAACACACACACAAACACACGCACACGCACACAGACACACACAATATACTTTCCAGCACATTTCCAGACTATATTTTGAGGTCACATGATGTTAAACACAAAAAAAAGCCTCACCCTCTCTCTCTCTTGCCAATCAATCTCAGTGCCACATAAACACCACTCTGATTCTATAATCTCTATAAGAGTGTGTGTATGGGTGTGTGTGCCACCCAAACGGAGCCACGAGCCAGTTATTGATCCCCGGTCCCTGGTGGCATGTGCAGAGGATCACGCTAACAAGATTACAACGCTACAAACACGACGTGGAGACTTAGCCCGCTGAGCCACCGAGACGACCAACAGCAGCAGCGGCGTTCAGAGGCAAATGCAAATTACACGTCACTCCAAATTTGGCCCATTACAGTATTTCACAGAAGGCGTCACCTCATACTGTCACACAATGCAGAGAAAAGCTAGTGAGTGGGTGCCCGAAGTATAGGCTCTGAAAAAGTGACATATAGCTTTTCGTTTTTTGAGAGATTTACCACTTGTTGCAGTCTTTTTGGCCGTTACTGAGCCAATCAAGAAAACACCCTGTTAAATGTACCATCCCTTTAGTCTTAATATCTTTTTAATGTTAATTTTTTTTTTTAAATCATCATCACAGAACAACATAAAGAAAAGAATGGTATTTTAGCATTGTTTTAATGGATTTTTAAAAGCTATAGCATCTAGCGGTCATTAGTGGTATTGCATCTTGAGGTAACAGCCCAAGTGGATACAAGTCAGCCTCTTAACCCATAAATTAATCTACTAAAATGTTTCCAGATACTAGGGCTGGGACGATACACCTATCTCCCGATTCGCGATACTTAGGTTCTGATTCGACATGTATTGCGATTTTTAAGTATTGCAATTCTACGTATTGCGAATCCATATATTGTGATTTTTGTTAACTTTTTTTAACACTAGACCATGGGAAAAAGTTGAATCATACACTTCTAGAGACTTTAACTTTGGAAAATATCTAAATTAATACAGTAAAAATGTTTGATTTTCAGCAAGTATGTAGTCAGCGATGTCCTGAAGTCAAATATATCAGTCATTGTCAGGGATTATTACACGGCTTTGTTGCCTAGTCGATTCTGATTGGTCAATCACGACGGCCTGTTATGTTGTTTTATAGCAGACCGTTGCTATATACCGTTGCAGTTCTGATGTTGGACAGCAATACGATATTGCTTCCTGTCTATGACAGAGTTAGCGTGCAGCTTTAGGTATGATGTCTAGCTCTGCTTTTCCTGGTAATATATGAAACCCAAAGTGTTTCCATACTTTACTGTATGTGTAGTGTTTACCACTTTGGATTTAAAATGGCAGGGTGCAGGTCGTATCCACGCAGACCCTACGTCATTTTCTGCTCTGTCGTATCTGCCGGTTTCTGCTCGCTACAGCCGGCCGGCTACGGTTTGTTTTGGTGACGGATACGGAACAGATATGCCGTCATATACTCAGACTACAACTATAAAAGCGGTAACTTCCTTTTACCTCCGCATAGACTCAAATGAAGCAAATCGATTCTGGCATTAAAAAATCTTCAAAATCGTGAGAAAAAAAAATTGCGATACATAGGTGAATCATTTTTTCCCCCCACCCCTACCAGATACATTTGCATTTGTTGCATTTACAATATTTGAATAATCAGAATACACTCATGTTGCAAGCCAGTAAAGCATGAACAAACACTGAATTTGAGCTAATCCTCACCCCTAAACAGCACCCTTGGGTCCTCTGACCACATGTTACAGGATTTATAGGCTACAGCCGCTTGTTTTGGCTTTAAATAGTTTTCATAATAGATTTGTTGCTAATCTCCCACAATGTTAATCCACACTGATTTAGTTCCACTTGGCAACCTCCTTCCTCCTTGTACAGATAGTTAACCATCTCAACTCTCAGCCTGTGTGTGTGTGTGTGTCAGTGCATGTGTGTGCCACATGGGTTTATACAGTATGTGTGTGCTCGGGTGTTGTGCTGCATGTGTTGGTATGAGTGTGTGTCGTGTGTGTTTCAGTGAGTGGCTGTGTGTGTGTGTGTGTGGGTTGAGCCATTTCACAGCATTACTGTGAGTCATCCATCAAGCTGGTAGTTCTCTGTGCATAGGGCTAGTTTAGTCATTTTATATATATTTATGAAAACATTTTTTACATCTACTGGTGGGAGTCTTCATAACAGCATACGCTCCTAAAGAGACTGTCGTTTTCAACCTAGACAAGAGGGTTGTTTGACATAACACACATCTGCTGCTGCTCTTCAACAGACAGGGAGACAGCAAGGAGGCAAGGAGACAGGATGGGAGACAGACAGATAAACACATATATGGACAGATACTGTAGGTAGACAGAGCATTAGAGAGAGAGAGAGCGATAAAGATAGATAGAGAGAGCATCCATTCAGCACCATGGACAGCTCTCTTCTACAGCTGAGTGTAGTCAGGCTGCCATCTACTGGTCAAAGATAGACTGCAGGAGAAACTTTAAAAAGAGGAGGGAAAAAGAAAAGAGTGTGATAGTATAAGCTGAAGTTTATGTACATTGCTGATCATGAATCAGTACAGAATGAATCACAATAAAACATAATTACCCATCATTTCCATGTAGAGTTGGTGATATCCCGTGCATCCCTTTTTTGTCCAAAGGCGTCACTGTGTGAGTACAATTGAATGTGGCAGATTAAAGGGAGGTGAAGTCCTGCCCCTTCCGGTG
Source organism: Sebastes fasciatus (assembly GCF_043250625.1). NCBI lineage: Eukaryota > Metazoa > Chordata > Actinopteri > Perciformes > Sebastidae > Sebastes > Sebastes fasciatus. The sequence continues at coordinate 19,487,198 of NC_133796.1, read as the reverse complement.
GACCACCATGGGATCTTATTTTCGGAAAAAATATGAACAGCGAGAGAGAAACACGCTTTTTATCCTGTTTGAATTCCGCCATGAATCACACATATGATGTTTGACAATTTTAAAGATTATTTTGCAAGTCAAGAAAGACGCAGTTTGTTGTAAAACTGTTGTAATAAAGTATGAATATAAGAAAGACGACACACCCAAAAGTTGCGAAAGTGACGCCTCTCTTTCTGAAGCTACGATGCCTGTGTGTTTCCTACTGGGATGTATTCACACCAGCAACGGGTCTCGCTTGTTCTTTCGCTTCCTGGCTGATAAAAAGACAAGGAGTCGCTGGATAAAACACATCAGGTAAGATAACGTCACATCTGTGCGTGGAACATAGCTAAGTTAGCTAGCTAGCTATTGTTGGTGACGTATATTATGACGAGAGATGTAGTTCACTGAGCGGTTTCACACAAAACTGAATGATACATTGACAAACCTACGACAAACTGTGACTTTCTTGACTTGCAAAATTATCTTTTCAATCGACAAACATCAAATGTGTTGATTCATGCCATAATTCAAACGGGATCAAAACAATGTTCGTGTCTCTCCATTGACTACCGTACATATTTGTTTCCAAAATAGGGTCCCATGGGGTCCACCAGAAGGGGAGGAACTTTGTCTCTCTATTGGTAAGAAATTCTCCCATATGTTCCCATATACAATAGCTCTGCAGTAGCAACTTGTCCCCATTCACATCCATAACAGCACACGCCTATCGTGCAGTAGTTCAGAAGCAGCCTAAGCTTCTGCTGTAGCTTGGTGCTACTGGGCTCTGGTATATGTACTACTCTGAAGAACACCTCTGAAGAAGTGTAAAGGAGCAGTTTCATTAAATAAAAGCTACAATAATCCTGATGATGGTCTTTGCTGTAATGATATGGTTCCTGTGGTTAGGCATGAGGTGCAGCCAAGAATATTTCTGCTATCATATCAGCTAGAACAAACACAAGTTGGAGATCTAACTTTAGATCTGTACTGCTGTACTCAAAGTATAAAGTCAGTAACCAAGGAAACCTTTAACAGTTTCTTTAGATACATATGCACCCAAGGAAATCATTAGCAGTCCCTTTATACATTGTACATATATGCACTGAGAGCTAATGATACCATCCAGGGTCTTGTATTTTATTGTGAATAGACAGAAACAGAAGAAAAGCAGGTGCTCTCATTCACCCTCTACTGTGAGGAGCTGCTAACCTCACAGCAGAAACTGTGGGGGAGAAATAAATTGCAAACCAGTGTCTGCACTGACATTAATTGAAAATAGAATACATTTTTAAAGAAAATATTGCCTACCACCACTGAAGATATATTTGTTTGTTTTGTTTTTGACCTCATTATGCAAAAACTGAAAGTACATCCAGGCTTAAACTATATTCCTCCTTAATGATTCTTATGAGAAAAAAAAGATTGGTTGCTTTGATAATGGTGTTTGCAACTTTTTCAGATGAGGTGTTCCAGTTTTTTTGACTGCGAATTCATCTTCTTGCACCTAAAGATTACATGAAACAAGACTTACATTAGATGTGAAATGTAGCACCTTTATAAAGCCTCTGACAGAAGTAAGGGTTTATTAATAAAGATTCCAGGCTCACATCTAATTATTTTAAAGACCGATAATTACACAGGACAGACTGGAAGCATAATTAAGTTACAACAAAGGAAAATACAGTAAATTAAATGTTATAGCATTCAAACCACAGGTGACTAAATGAATATGACTGCGTTTGGTAATTACTGATTACAATACACACACAGAGGATATATAATTGTCTTGTGATCAATAGTTGTTATTAGGTATAAAACACTTTGAAGCTGCAGCAGGGAGGCTGATCATTCTGGTAATGGTAACACACTGTAAGTGGTTAATTACAGCCTGTAATTTAACGGGTAAGCAATAATCGGTCAAAGGCGCAAGCAATCTTTTCTCCGACAATCATTTCCTTCAAAGTTCCCAGAAGAAGCGAGGCTGCATTTCCACTGGAGTCTCTGAAGACCTACGTTTTATTCTGTTCTCCTCAGTGGAGAAGAAGTACTGTTGTGTGTCTCCAACAGCTTTAAAGTTTAGCATGTTTTTCGAGTTCAGACCACAGAGGGTTAGAAGTTAATATATTTCAACTTTTAGTAAAACAGCCCTCTGGTTCAAATGGGTTCTCAATAGTCTCCGAGCAACAGCAGGAGCCACAATCGGCACTTGGCCCAACATCTGTTAAGAGCTACGGGAAGATTCACAGGGTAACTGAGGATGAGTCAATGGTTACTGTTTATCCCAAAATTCGTTGTGTTTTTGTGGAAAGTGTCTCCGCATTAGACCAGAATAACAGTGAGAATCAGCAAAGCATCATGTTTTAACAATTCTGATATTTTCGCAGTTGAAAAATAGCGTCACATTGCATTTGAAATGCTTTTTATGTATTGTAAACTTAAACACCAATCCCCTTATCCACCTTAATTTCTATCTTGATGTCTTTTCAGGCTGCATTAGGCTAGCTTAAAAGTTAGCCTAAATCATTTGAAAAAATACTGGCAGCGCTCAGTTTCATCAAATAAAGTAATGATAGCAATGGTGATAGGAGGGAAAACAGATATCAAATTGTAATCACCCTCTGACAACAGCTCAACAACAGCTCAGAAAAAAATAAATACTTTATCAGTTATTTATAGGGATGTATTAATTATGGATATAAACAAGTTAACACAACGATTAATGGCAAATACATAAACCTTTTATTTGTGAATAATATAAAGTGCAACTTCAGGACCCACTGCTTCAGTTCTCAAGATACAAGGTAGTGCAGTATTTAACAAAAAATAAAATAAACCAACTTCTATTCAAGTTACATGAACAGTGGTTTAAACTGCTGCTTTTGTTCTCATTTTCAAAGCAAAAGGTAAAGCAATAATATTTAACAAAACAGAAAATGCAACCAACTCCTCTTCAGGTCAAATGAACAGTGGTTTAACCACCTGCTTCTGTTCTCATTTTCAATATAAACAGTAGAGCAATAACATTGGCGTCTCAGTAAGTGCGTGGAAAGATTGGTCGTGTTGCCATTGTATTTTATCTGGCCTTTGCATATTCTGCAAACAGCGAGCGATTTATCAAGGACATCTCTCTTTTTGCAAAAGCCGAAATGTTTCCACACGCTGGACCTCAAACGCAGCTTGAAAATCTCTCACTCAACTGGCTCTTCCTCGCCATCAGCCTGCTACGTTTTTGTTGTCGTCTTTCTGACATTGCCAAGGAAGGCGGAGAGTGAATCGGAGTAACGTTTAACAGTTCTTTACTATTAAAAGTGCTAAAAAATACATCCATATAGCGTTTGTTGTGCTTAAATACAAGGTGCAAATTCTTAGTATCGATACAATAGATTATTCACCTTGCAAATCGATTTTAGATAGATATACGTCCCCCGTGAAGGACAACTTGCTCGTAGGAATGTAAATCAATATCGATGTAGTAGATGAATCGTTACACCCCTATAAGGTAACATCTTCATATGTCTTGTTTTGTCCAACCAACAGTCCAAAACCCAAAGATATTCAATGTAAGAGAATATAAAACAGAAAAAGCTGGAACTAGGAAATGTTTGACAATTTGGCTTGAAGAGAAAAATGCTATCCTTTTAGAAAAAAACACAGTTGATCTTAAACATATGATGTTGCCCTTCATAGCACACAATGGTGGTTGTCATGGCATCTTCATTTAACCTGCCTCCCACAAACCTCTGAGTCTGACTGAGGAGTCATTGTGTTTTTAAATGAAGTGTAAAAGGTAAGCTCTATCAAAGGCTTTACAGTTAAACCAGACTACCATCTACACCCAATTATAGTGTACTCTGGGTTCAACTAAAGGCCATGTTTTGGCACCTGTTCACAATGGGTACCCAAATGACAAAAGCACTATTACGGTATGTTGCCTGGGTACCAGGTTCAAAAACATTGTCTTATTGTGTTTGAAGCCCAAATAGAAGTAGTAAACTACAGTGTATCTTACTGAGCAAGGGTCAACAGAGGAGAGCTTTAATTGACTCAACTTGAGTCCCCACAGGTCAAGAAAACCAGTACATTTTAATGAGCACAGGTCTCAAGGTGAGCCACTATATTTATTCAACTTGACAGAAAAAGTTTTAAGATGTCTCATTCATATGAGAACAGAATGCTTAACTACTTTGCTGTGCTGGACCATACCCAAGTTGTCTTCGAGAGTCACACAGCCATAAACACAAAGCACTCTGTCTGGAGGTGAATTGTGAGTTCTGTGGTGTGTGTGTGTGTATGCAGATCTATGTGTGTGTGTGTGTGTCTCGCTGTGAGCTAATACAGAACACACCTGTTCTCCTAAGAGAGCTCAAAGTCAAACATTACGCCTTTTAGAGAAAATGACAGAAGAGGGGAGAGAATATAAAAGACCGGGAGGCAACGACACAAAAAGACGAACTGAATTTGAGATAAAGATGAACAGGGATGTTACACTACGCCTCTGTGACCACTTCCTTTATTCTTTGTTTTAAATCATTTAAAGAGATAAGGGTCTCAAGTTTAAGCTTGGCCTTCAGATTGTTCCAGGACCAAGGACCGTAGTGGAACAGCTTCTGTACGAATAGAAGGCACTCTAAACTGACGTCATTAATGTGACGTAAGGTTATAACAGTTTTGGAGAAATACAAACTTCCGGCTTAAGTAGGAAATTTGCCAGAGATGATCTTATAGACTAAAATATACCAATGTTGTAACTTACACAAAGTGAGGGATGACCATCCTGCCATGCTGTATAAGGTACAATGATGGGTCTTGAAGCTAGAATTACTGACGTACCTCAGGGCTGAGTGATACAGGGGGTCAAGTTTGGACGAGGTGGACGGTGTGGCAAACCTGTAAATAGAATCACCAAAATCAATCTGAGCCAGGAAAAGGCCAGCAACTACAGTAAGTGTTTTCTCGATGCCATGGAAAAACAGGACTTTAGCCTGTACAGAAAACCCAGTGTGAATTTTGATTTCTTTGCGAGATGGTCAATATGGCATTTAAAATTTAGACTTTTATCCATCCAAATTCCAACGTATTTATAATTGTCAACAGACTGAATAGAGACACCATCAAGAGTTTTAATAGAAAGGGTTAGAACTTTTGTTTGCCAGGGAGAGAAAATCATAGTTTTAGTTTTGGTTGAGTTTAAAAGCAATTTCAGATCCGAAAGGGCATGTTGCAGGGCGTTAAAGTCAGTCTGCAGATTAGAAAATGCCCACTCTGCGGTGGGGTCAGAGGAGTACATGACTGTGTCATCCGCATACAGATGGTACTTGCAGAATCTGAACTTCTCACAAATGTTATTAATATAAACTAGAAAAGCAAGGGTCCCAAGAGCGATTCTTGTGGTCTCTCAAGAGTGACCCAGTCAGACGTGACGTTGCCATTTTTAACAATCTGAGTACAATTAGACAGATAACTGTAGAACCACTTTGCATCCAATGCTGGCACTCAACATGGTGTTAATGAGTAATTGGTGGTCCAAAGTATCGAAAGCCTTAGTAAGATCTATCGACAGCGACACACATGTAAGTTTGTTATCCATAGCTTCTGATGTCCGCAGAAAGTTCCTCAACGACCACAGCGGGAGCACCACATAGATCGAGGAAAAGCAGGTAAAGCAGTCGCCAAAAAACACAGGTAAACAAACAACCTGTGGATAGAGCACAGCTGCAGCCACGGCCAAACACCCGATCTCGGACTTGACTTCAACAACTTCTTGTAGAGTCTTATTAAAATAAGGATTTAAAATAGACTTGAAACATTGAAGCTAAAGGGTTTAAATTGCTTTCAACATTTTTGACATGCTGTTTTAAAATTGCTGCTGAGGAAAAGTGACAAGACACCAAACACACAGACAAGCACACAGAGCTGCTACCGGGCCACCATCTTGGACCGAATAAGAATTCGCTCATGATGATGTGTTTATCTATTATGCCAAATGAACCTCCACTGCTGGCCTTGAACCATTTAATTAACTAATTAATACATTTGCTACTTTTGTTTGTCATCAAATGAAACTAGATACAACCAAACAGTGTAAAGCTTCTTTTAAATCAGCTGAATTGTTCATGTAAGTATTAATATTGGATTTTATTTCGATGGACCTGCCAGGGATGGAGGCTTTGCAACCGTTTTGCCAAAAGGGTTGTTGGCACTTCTGTAGTTCTTTTCACCAAGTGGATGATATCATAGCTCTCAGAAAGTCCCGAAATCACAGAGTTGGGATTACAACTACGGGTTATGTTTTTTCCGATGTGACTGCTCATAATTAAAGTCTGATTGATATAACATGAACTTGGCATGATGGTTTACAAAAAAGGAAGAAGTGAAGGAGAAGAATAACCATCAAGAGTGTCAAAAAGAAAAATAATGATGAAGGAAGCATCAAGAGATTGCAGTATGGCAGAAAGGACATAGAAGAGAAAAGGAGGATGGAAAAGGTGGAGTATAATGGCTCAGATGAGGCAGTGATTATGAAATAGGTCAGAGAGGGAGGAGTGGTAAATAAGGAGGTGCAGAACAAAGCATATTTAAAAGGAAGAGGAGGAGAGGAATAAATGTTAAATTTGTGAACATGTACTCCTCCCAATGCTAGAAACAAAAGAGTCCATGCTTGCTTGATGATGTAAGAGACAATTCTGAACTGGTTCCATTGATAACTAGAAGGGCACCCGAGGAGCGCAGACCTCCGCCAAGGTCAAATGCTTGCAATGTTAATGAAAGTGAAAAATAATTTGTGTATCCTCCCCGTGATTCAAATCCGCCACAAAATGTAATGGCCCATGCCAAACCCTTCCATCAAGTTTCATTAAAATCAGGCCAGTAGTTTTTGCGTAAACCTGCTGACAAAGAAACAAACCGAACCGAAATCATAACATCCTTGGCGAAGATAATGAATGAGAGACTTAGATGCCGTGGAAGCATCCAGAGAATTTGGAGGGACACGGGCACATTGTCTGGTTTCGAGCCATTTGCACCAACCAGGGGAGAAAAAGGAAAATAGGTGTAGAAAAGCAGGAGAGAAGAACTTGTGAATTAGGATGCCACTGAGTTACTGAAGGAGGGAGTTAGGTGGGAAGGGAGTGGGGGTGGAGAGAGTAAACAGATTGGGAGGAGGTGGTGATGGTAATGATGAAAGCTGTGTGAGCATGAGGGCTGGTGGGAGGGAGTGAGGTACTGTAAAGAGGAAAGGGATGCAGAGGAGTGGTGGGGGGAGTAATGATGATGGTAAGGGATGATGAGATGTGGTTAAATGAGAAATGATTTGCAAGACGAGGAGGGAAGGAGAGGGAGCAATGAGCTCTTTCCATGAAGATCTCGGTTTAAACGTGGAGGAGGAGAGTAGAGAAGGTACTCAACAAAAGAGAAGAGGACGCTGAAGGAATGGAAGGAACGAGTTGGAGGAAGGGGAGCGAGGGAAGCGTAGAGGGTACGAGGTGTATGAGTACACACAACGTGCTATTGACTGAAGGCTTTCCCCGTTAATTGCATATTCCCTATGATTGCACTGTGAATTGCTGTGCTGAATGAGAATTACTTTCTCTCACTCTTTTCTTTCAGGTAGAAAGAGATAGACAGAAACAGGCGTAAGTGAGACACAAAGAGGTAAGGAGACAGAGCATATAGAGACAGAGGTTTAGGTTACAAAAACAGTGAAGTTTAGGGAAAGATTGTGGTCTTGGTTAAATAATGAAAAAGTCAACAAAGAGTTGTACATGGTGGAATGCAATGACCTTTTCAATATTTAACCAAAGCGACTATCTTTGCTTGACCTTAACCAAGTGCGTTGAGTTGCCTAAACATATTCATATAGATTTTAATCATGCTTTAGTTGCCACGAGTAAATATTGTTCAAAAAATCACATGAAAAGGTTGACAGTAAATGTTTCACCTATACGCTCAGTAGTAATATTTAAGGTCAGCAGTGAACAGGTTGCAGATATAGTATATACTAGGGCTGTCAAAGTTAATAATAACGCAAACTTGTTTTTAACGCCACTAATTTATTTAACACATTACCACAATCGATCAGTTTTAAAGCTCGTGTGAAGATGCTGGTATTATATGAAACAAAAAAACTAAGGAATCCATTGGTACTAACCATGTCATACTAGCCTGTTGTGAAGGAGGCTAAATAACGCTCCAAACTTGTGCTAAATTTTGGCGAGGAAAAACTGGCATGGCCATTTTCAAAGGGGTCCCTTGACCTCTGACCTCCAGATATGTGAATGAAAATGGGTTCTATGGGTACCCACGAGTCTCCCCTTTACAGACATGCCCACTTTATGATAATCACATGCAGTTTGGGGCAAGTCATAGTCAAGTCAGCACACTGACACACTAACAGCTGTTGTCTGTTGGGCTTAAGTTTGCCATGTTATGATTTGAGTATATCTTTTATGCTAAATGCAGTACCTGTGAGGGTTTCTGGACAATATTTGTCATTGTTTGTGTTGTTAATTGATTTCCAATAATACATATACACATACATTTGCTTAAAGCAAGCATATTTGCTCACTCCCATGTTGATAAGAGTATTAATTACTTGACAAATCTCCCTTTAAGGTACATTTTGAACAGATAACAAATGTGTGATTAATCATGGACAATCATGCCACTAATCATGATTAAATATTTTAATCGAATAATAGCCCTAGAATAATTATTTTCTTTTGTTGAAAAACATAATCTGGGGCCATTACTTGTCCTACAAAATGTATTTCATACTGCTAACAGGCTCACAATGACAATGCTAACATACTTATGTAAAGCAGGTGTACAGTAATCTTTATCATGATCACCATCTTAGTTCAGCATCGTACCGCACTAACATTTGCTAATAAGCACTTAAAGAGGAACTACGCTCATACATTACATTAGTAAACATGAACAAATCTCTTCCAAATCCAAAAGCTAGAGTGCTAAAACTCAAGTTTGTGATGTCATGAGGTATAAAGTGTGAAACTGCTCCATAGAAAATGAATTGGGATGTTATAGTTGACACTGAGAGCACCCAGAGGAATGTGCTGACTTTATGGTAGGCTTGGGCGGTAGCACGGTATTACGGTATACCAGGGTATTTAGAAATACCGTTGGTATGATTTTCAATACCACCATAAATACAGATGCTCCGCTTTCTATGAATCTGTATTGATGTAATGTATTGTAGCGCACAGCACATGCCACAAGAGGTCGGTATGGTGCAACAGGCAGCTGAGCTCAGAAAGATGGCGACTAAGTGTTTTGGGTTTAGTCAAACTACAAAAGCAGTTTGTAGCCACATGATTTTATTGAACTGCCAGTCTGCCATCAACACACACACATTATCTCTGTTCAGCCCACTGATGTGTCGGCACCGTCGATAATAACGGAGCCACTAACGTCTAATGCCTGACAGGCCGTGCCTAATTTACTGCTGAGCAGAGGCCGGCGACATGAATCATGATCAAATTTCAGTAGAGGCAGGAGGTGGGAAGAAGCGCACAGCGCACGCTTTGTTTGTTTACTAGAAAGTTCATTCATTCAATTTGTCAGTGAATAAATGCTACAACTCCCGTGGCTTGCTTGGCACCTGCTGATTAAAGTGAAGGGGGTTAGCACGGAAGTATAATATTATTTTTTAAATATATTTACAGTGGACAAAATCATTTTAGTGACAAGTCGCTCCTTAGAATTTTGCTCAGATCACAAGTTTGAGACGTACTTCTCTGGTTTCTGGCTTTAAGAGAGAGTAGCTCATGTTCACAAATACTGATTGAACTTTCCTAGACCATGGAAGTAACATACTGGAATTCGTAATTTAGATGGTGTTCCCCTTTAACACAAAGTTCAGCTGACGCTGATGGAAAAGGCATTGTCACGTTTAGAAGTTATTTGGTCATAAACCAAAAGTATCGGACAAGTTGAAATTTTAGTATATGGCGCTAGATGACAGTTAAAGGATCACCCAAATTATTACAAAGCATCCTGAAAGGAGCAGGAATGTGAGTACAACATTTCTATCCAATAGTTGTTGAGACATTTCACTTAAAACACCAATGTCAATGATCATTCAAGTCATTAAGATACGTGGTCTGGGCACCATGAACGTCTGTACTAAATGTTGTGCCAATCCATCCAGTAGATGGTTTGGTGAGATATTTCACTGGAAAAAGGGAAAACGTTGACCGGCTGGTAGCGCTAGAGGAATGATCAAGCGATCACCTAATTCATTGGGATGTGGGCATGACTGACTGTACAACATTTTATTGTGATCCTTCCAACAGTTGTTAAGACATTTCAGTCTGGACCAAAGTGGTGGCTCGTCAAATCTACACTGCTAAAAATGGCTAAAATAATAGATGATCCTTTGAAGCCAACCCTGAATCTGTATTCTCTACTTAGTTTCACTACTCACTGCATTTACTTATTTAATAAATACATTTAATAATAACTAAAGTAAAGTAGAATTTATCTCAGCTAACTAACTCTCTCAAATATGCAACGACGAATTGTTTACATGCCCTACAAAGATGCCTGGCTCACTTAAATTCTTAAAACTCTGAAGATATTAAAAATACATTTAAGAAACAGTTAGATAGAAAACTTTCCAGTTTTTTTTTTATTCCCGCCCTTCAAGGTTTGTTGGATTTGAATAAAATAAGCTCTACCATGGTGTTGAAATGATAAGTTGTTGGGTATAAACTGTGTTACATGGTGTTTTCCATAGAATATATGAATATGGTAGATTCTGTTTGACATATTCATTTGTGAAGCTATATTCATGTTTGCATGTTGAGTTCTCTGTCTGAGGACAGGGAGCAGACGAGGAAGCAGTGAGCAGATTAACAGTGTCCCTGTGTTCCCAATGATATGGGAAACAAATCATACTGTGATTAAACTGTCTGCACAGAATACTGGTGATACCACTTGTGATCAACACCTCTTTTGTACAGGTCTGAAAGGATCCTGGCATCCCTGGGGGGAAATGATAGCTCAGAAGTCATCAGTAGAGACACACCGACGGGGGAGATTAATATCCTGCTCCTCATGTCTGTCAAGTAGACTTGAATGTTTATACAGTGAGAGAGCCATTAGATTGGTGGGCACATACCATTGAGTAGTTCTATAGATTACAGTCTGCTCCCAATTTGTATTTTGATTACAAGAAATACACACAGCTTAACAGTACGGGCAGGGTCATTTTGTGTTTCGTCATCATATGCTGGTTTATGTCCTGTGTAATTAAGTGTCTTGTCCTGTGTAATGTGTGTCGTCTTCGGCAAAGAGGCACTGCCGAGCATAAGCAATTTTCTGAACTTTTACAACAGCTAAAAACTGTACTATAACTGTATAATATGACGTTTTCAGGGAGCGATGCAGTGGCGCAGGGGTGCTGCGCTAAATATGCCAAGTCAGATCAGTAAAATACTATGGGCCACTATACAAAATATTATAGAAAGCCATCTGTAAAACTTGTGCGTGTGACAGAGACTGGTAAAGAGTGGGTAAAACAACACAGGAAAATCTTCTAACAATGCATATGTAGTGTACCTCAGCCACCTGGGGTTGCTCTAAAAAGTAAACTGTGTTTTTACATGAACATAATTTTGTTTTCCTATATAACAGAAGGGGAAGTCTAGCTGCATCTGGTTCATGGATTATTGACAGATGACAAGAAATGCATGTATGTTTTATCAAAATATACAACAGAATGCAGGTCAGGACGTGAACACCGGTGTTTCAGACTAGATTTATAATAGAATTACTCAATTAATCATCTGCTTTGCGAAATAAACATCTGCCTCCAAATTTATTCTGGCTTAATAAACACCAGGTGCTCTGTGTTGTGGAAAGCAATTTATGCCCATGAATGAATACCTTCAGTAATTTCAATGCCTTACCCAATGATTTCTTTTATACTGGAGGCATTTGTACCATCATTATATTATAATAACTTTAACCCTGCAGATGATTGAGGATTTTGATTTATGATTATGATTCATGATTGTGGTATGATATTTAGTGCAGACACTCAAACACACACACACAAAATCAAGATACACAGCTTTAACAAAATGATGTCTCCTCAACAGTGTTGGGCAGTAACGCGTTACTCAGTAACACTTCACTGTGATATTACTTTCCCCAGTAACGAGTAGTGTAAAATACAATTTCCAAAACAGTACGTTACAGTTATTAATTTAAGCAATGCTGCATTACTGTGTTATTTCCAGGCGAAAATCACCTCGGGCGCATGTGTGACCGTGACTTGATGTAGACAAAGAGACATGCATTGCACCCTCATTTCAAATTTGAATAATAAATACCAAGCGCAAGGTGATAGGTCTATTACGCGCACGGACAGTATGGGCATCTCCATGCACACCTTATATTTTGGTTCATGTATTTGTAGCAGCGCAGCGTGCAAAACAGCTGGGTGAAGGTGGAAATAGATCAGTGGGTGTCCTCTCAGCCAGTAACATCGCTGGTCTCATAGTTGGAAAAGAGGCTATGATGCGCCCTGGTAACTGGACGTCTCCTTCGTAAAAAAGAAGAAAATCGAATTAGAACCGAGCAGTCTGATGTGTGTAGAGGTCACTGTGTATGGTTATACTGTAGCACCCTGGTGTAGTTTTCAGACGATTTAATGAAGGTAAACACAGTGAACGGTCGTGCGTAGCCTCGAAGCTTCAAATACCTCCGAATATTTCTCACCGAAGCTTCAAAGCCTAAAAAATGGTATTTGGGGCAGCCCTAATAACACTTCACCAGTAACTTGCCCAACACTGCTCCTCAACAGCTCAGAGAAAGGGTTAGATTACTACATGTAGATAGCGACTCAGATCAACTTCTTTCTCTTCACCTTGAAGGTTCTTTAGAGGAAATGAAGTTCAGCCAGAGTTTAAAATGTTTGACCTTGCACTTTAAGTATATGAAACTCAATCAAATAGCATGTGACCCTGCAGTAATAGCCATTTGAAAATATCTGACCCTTATTAAATAGTATCTGACCAAAGTCAAGATGTGTGTGCTGCTCCGTCTCTGCCTGTTTAAGTCGATCAGCCTGATGACCTGTCTCTCCCTCTCTCTAATAACGCCTGCATGAACACGGGCACACACCACACAAAGTTCATATAGGTATACGCAACCGTGCATCTGCATGCTTGTATACACACTTCCTGACATGACAGCCACTGACACACACACTGGTCTCAGAGATCAATTTCAATTCTCCAGTTAGGGAACAAATCAGCACACAGCCTTTCATCTCTTCAGCCTCTCACACTCTTCCTCTACGCTGCCCACTTCTCTCTATTGATCTCTGTCACTCGCTTGTTGTCTTGGCTTCCTTCTTCCACCCCTCTCTTTATATATTCCTCTTTTTACTTGTATTCGGTCCGTCTCTCATTCTTCCTCTTCATCGCCTCAACCTGTATCTGTTGAGGTCTCTCTCTTCCTCCCTCTATCTCCGTTTTCTCCCTATAGGTGCCTCCCATCACGCCCCGCTGCTCTCGCTGTCTCTAATACTTGCTAACCCCCAACACACACACACACACATCTCATTAAATGAAGTTAATTTCCAATCCATGAAAAGCTATTGACCCTCCACTGAGGTTGCACACATTGTCAAGTCGTATTGAACGGGGCATATCTGTATGCCTGTCTGACTGTCTCTTTGATCATCTGTCTACCTATCCGGCTGCAGCATGTCTGCCTGACTTGTGCACGCATGTTAGTTTATTCCTGATGTTAGAAGTGGAATTTATTTACCCAAGTGTGGTAATCCCCGAGTGTTTTTCTCTTTTGGCATAATTTATGGTGATAAGCTGTCACTGCTGTAATGTTTATGCTCTGCAAATCCTTTAGATCAGATATTAGTCAGCACAGAGTGATGTCTTTCTCCATGTATTCTCTGTTGATCATGTTTAACTTTCTGGGGTTGCTCATGCTAGCTACTCTACTTCTTCTGTGGATGTCACAAACAAAACTTTCAAACGAGAACCTAATGTTCGAGAGGAAGAGACTGGCAAAGCCTCTTAGCGATAGGGATAGGCCTCCTTTAATGAACACAGACTTCATAAATAAACTTAAGACACGACATCTGAATGTGGAATGAGATATTAACAGTAAAGACACATCAGTTGTTTGAAGTCATTATGAAAAGTTAATAACAACTCTGCATGCCCAGGCTTTGTTTTTGGAAGATAAGGAAAATGCAGCAAAGGGTATGTGTGTGTGTTTGTTTGAGTGTGCATACATGCGTGTATGACTGACAGAGAGAGAAAGACAGAGAGAGAGAGAGAAAGAGAAAAGAGAGTTAGAGATGAGAATAAATAAAAAATACACTAATTGAAAGAGAGTTATGTTAATGTGCTGCTGACCCTTTGAAAGACTTGTTGATAACTCACTAAAACGCTAAACAAAATCCTGGTAAGTTCATGATGACACTTTCAGCTTTGATAATATCACTACCAAAAGTGGCTGGAGTCATTAAGAGTCTGTGGCTGTATTTGAAAACCGCTTACTACATACTAATGAGGAACGGAGTATACAGTATACACATGCATACTGCATATTTCAGTAGTATGCCGTATGAAACAGTTAAAGCAATTTACTTTGCAGTATGCTTAGCCAGACTTTAGCTTTCAAACAAGCTCTTAAAGCACTGGACAAAAAAAAAAAACTATTGCAATATCATCGAAAAATACAACTTATTGAGCTTTGACATTTTACTTTACTTTTTTACTTTATAAGATACTGCATGGTTTAGCTCCACCACCCTTTAAACAACTTATTCAAACAGCTCATAGTGAAGTAAGACAAACAGGATCATCAACGAGGGGAGACGGTAATGTAAATATAAAAGACTGCAAGACAAAATAGACTCAAATTGCTTTTTCAGCTACAGCGATAAATCAGTGGAGTGATGTTAAAAAGGGTCATGTTGTCTCAGCAGGTATATCTCTGCCCCGTCAGAGACTGCTCTTTCCCTCGTCTCTCCCCTCGCCACTCTGCTGCTCTGTAGCCGGTCTGTGAGCATCACTGGCCGGGTCTCAAGTGAGCTACGCCCGCGGACGACTGTGGAGCTTGTCAACTCCAAAAAGACAGATAAACACAGGTTCCCATTAACTTTATAATGGACAACTGTTTTGTGATATTTAAACAAACCGTCTGTCAACAAGGAAATAAAAGCCCCTTGTCTAAGAGTGTGACTGCCCGGCTGGCGAGGTAGCGACCCCAGCAGACGCTGGCTTGCTGTCACGGCAGTTTGTGGAGCTTCTAAACTCCAAAAACGTTGGCGCAAATGTTTGATTCGCCATCTAATATCGTAAAACTGCCAATATTCAAAATCGAAACAGTTGATTTCTCGCCTCAAAAAGTTTCAGAAGTGAATTTAGTGATGAAATAGCTACGAAAATTTTTAAAAAGTGCAGTTTTTGGCTGCTGTTGTTGTTGTTGTTGTAACCATAGCCTGTACTGTTCCAGCGCTTTGCATTGTGGGATACAGTAGGCCAGGTAAACTGGTCCGATGCACACTGGAGATTTTTTTCAAATCAGTATGACATCCAGGTTTTTTGGCATACTGTAGATTTTACTTTTGTTTGCATACTGCATAATACATTCTACATTTTGGCCAGTACGTCAGTACAGTATCAGTACGTTCTGATCGTATAGTATGTGGTTTTGAATACAGCCTGTGTACATCCACACTAATGGTAATGCTGCAATATGAACCGCCCTAACATCAGCCAAGTACTGTGTCACAATGCTGCAAGAAGAGTTTACAATATGTGACTTTGTATCATTAATTGTACTTTAGCATTTAGTGGCATATAGGACGTCAGAACATTACATTATATGTTGAGTGTGTTTAGAGGGTTAATGGCCAGAGCTGCAATTCTGGAAGATAAACAAATGATTATCTTATAAAAGTAAAGGCTATTGGAGCTGTCAATGATCCGTACAATAAACGGGATCCTGAAATATGTCCAGAAATCAAGTTTCCTGACACATGTCACTCCACAGGAAAGTAACGTCACACTAAACAAAGCTTCAAGGCATAGAGTCGCCTGGTCCTGTTTTAAACCATCACAAGATCCTCAAAGGACAGCTGTCTGTGGACAGGTTTGTATAAAAGATGTTTTTGTCACATTTTATTCTGAAAACTGTGTTTGGTTAGTTAACTTCACATAGCCCCTTAGAAAGGATTGCTTCTTCTAAGTGACTACACGATTGCCAGATGGGACGATGGAAGTGATTATGGCGACCTCCATGTCTGGTAACGTCACGTACTCTCTATGGTGTGTTCTAGCATTAGTTTGCTCATTTATTACTTGTTCATTGCAATTCGGGTTGCAACTATTAACTACTAACTACAAACCAATTATCTTTCAATATCAATTAACCTATCAATTATTTTTGGGAGTAATCTTTTAGTCCATAAATTCCCTCCCACATAAAACAAATTACAAAACATACAATTTCATTTAAAATGATATGAAACAGAGAAAATTAATTTGTGAAGCTGGGATTATTGAAGGCTTGACATTTTAGCTTTATAAATTAAAAGTTTGAAATACTCAACACGCTGATACAAAAAACTTTTCAAATGACAAAACCTGGATTAAGAACACCGTCATATGCAACAACCTTATGTTGCCTATTAGAGACTGAGTCTCAATGCGTTAGGATAATCCAATTTAGAAAAAATAACACAGTGTCACAAAATCACAGTATGATTTAATAAAGAGAATTAAATTGCTTTGCAGGTTTTTCATTGTTCTAGCAGAGTCATGCTGACACTTAAACATAAAATATTCAGCTTGACTGCTTTCACAGAGCGATGATTATCTCATTGTCTCATTATCTCAGCCTGCCATCCCTCGCTAAAGGAGGATTTGCGAGGTTAGATGTGGAGACCTGAGTTACAGTGGATCTGAAAACAGTCTTTTAGTAGATTAAAAAGTATAATCTCACGTGGGTCGATACACCATCATAGTGATCAATATGAGACACGGCTAACTAACCTCCTTAACCTCCTTTGGAGCCCACCACAATCATGTTCCTCTCTGATCTCTTTCTCTTTATTAGAGAGCAATTTACACTTTCATATGAAACGGATAGTCAATGGGTAAGAAATCACCATTGTAATGATGCACAAGGTCATACAAAGAGGCATTCAGTGGAAAGATAAGAGGCATGTTTTCATAATATAGAAAAGAGCTGTGCTCCAAAGTATTTGATAGAGGGGTTGTGATGGTATATTGACCTTTTTACAGGTTAGCGTTGAGCTGAATGAAAAGAAATTATCAGGAAGGGTGTGTATGTGAGTGTGTGTTTGTGTTAGCAGTGGTGGGGTTACAATTAGGGTTGAAAAGTGTCTGTAAATTTACAATTTTTAGTTGTTGCTGTTATTTATTCCCCTTTTGTGCTGGGAAACAAAGACCTCTTTGTTATCAAAAAAAATAACTGAGCTGTTTTAAAGTCATTCAGTATTTCATTACACTGTTTTTGAATGAGCACAAATTCAATCATACAAATTTATGAAACAGCTTTTGATAAAATCTTCTTTCACATGAAAAATGTTATTATTATCTTTTTAATAATTGCTTCAGAACTCCTTTTTAGCTGCTTTACAACTACCTACTCAATGAGAAGAATGTTTCAGTATTAAGTACAGCCCAACAAAAATGTTTGTTTTGTGAAACATAAATTAAATGTAGTTAAATGCAAAGGCTGCACGTAGGGTGACCAGGTGTCCCACTTTATGAGGGACTGCATAACATTTTCATCACTTGTCCCACGTCCCACATATTGAGACACTGTCCCACATTTTCATTGGCTCTAGTTTTTAAAAGTCAAACCACTGCAGGACAGATGCTTCTTTAAAATCTGGCTTTTATCCAATGGCTGTGAAGAATGCAAGGAAGGTTGTCATCACAGGGTTGTGTTTCCTGTCAATCAAACTGTGCACACGTGGGTCAAGTTCAGGTTAACATTACACCGTCTTTGCCATGCCCAACAGAGAAAATTGCGGGTCACCGCAAAGTCACAAGCTATGCAGATTTAAGCGGAATATGAGGGAAACTACCACAAAGAAAAGGAAGAGCAGCTACAACAAAGACTGTTGTTTTTTGTGAAATTTACCAGTTATTTTTCAATTTCACACAGGAGGAATACGACATGAAGCGACACAGTTCATGCGAGTCTCACAAGAAACATGCGGCTCAAAAGTATATGTGCCGATCTATGGATGCATTCGGGCAAAGCACTGTACTACATGTACCTTCAATGTGACTGACAAGCCCTCGGGGCAGCTCTACTTTGTCGTCCTCTCATGTTGGACTGAGGGCAGAATGGACGCTACAGTGACTCACTGTCGCCTTTCGAGATACAAGTGGTATTATAAGACAGGATGGGCCGGGGCTAGCTGGTTAGCACGCTCATTTCAGTAGATATCTCTGCAACACAATACACCAGACGACTTTGATATAACCTCAACACTTTAACCTCTTCACATTCTGTTGATAATGTTAGTTTATTTTTTGAATGTTTTAAACTAAAATTCTGGCCAGATCGTACCTTTAAAGTTCAACTCAACTAAATTGTCGAATTTTTTTTTTTTCTATTAAATGGACTTGGTAAATGGACTTGGACTTATATAGCGCTTTTCTAGTCTTCCGACCACTCAAAGCGCTTTACACTACATGTCAGTATTCACCCATTCACACACACATTCATACACTGATGGCAGAGGCTACTAAGGTGCCAACTTTGCCCATCAGGATTTAATCTAAATACTCATTCACACACCGATGGCTATGCCTCCGGGAGCAATTTGGGGTTAAGTGTCTTGCTCAAGGACACATCGACATGTGACCCGGAGCAGCCGGGGATCGAACCACCGACCTTCCGATTGGTGGACAACCTGCTCTACCCTCTGAGCCACAGCCGGGTTTACAATTATGTCTGCTTATAATAAGGTCAAAAGTTTGTTTCTATCTGCACAAGGGGCCTGTAAAAGGTCCCTGCTGGTTTGGACTAATGGCCCGTGTGCATAAAGTATGACAGCCTTCTAAATTAAACCATTTGTTCAAAGCAGGTCAGCCTCAGAGGTAACCATGTGCCTAAAACATGACTGGTGCCTTCATGGCCTAAAAAACTCCAAGTTTGATATCCGTAAACGACTATTAAAACAGCATTACCACGGTGACTGGCATGTCTGTACTGAGTGAGATGCTGGTTAAAAAAAGGCTGCCAAAGAATTATGACTAAAATATGAATTAGCTTAGGGCATTTTCATATTAGGTAAGATTGATTCGTACCGTGACCGAGTACGAATGCCCCCCCTCTCCACTCCACCACCGCTCAGCTTTCACATTAGTAATGTTGTTCCGTACCCGAGTACACTTGCGTCATCATCCATGTGTATTTGTTTATGTGGAGATCGTAAAACACTTCATTCAAACTTGACAGAAACAAAATAAAACTCACCAAAACCGTCGTTGTTAGTCTTTCCAACAATCACCAATTCTGGTTTGGTCGAAATGAACACTTAATTCACAGAGTTTGGTGTGAAATGCTGGCTCTACACGTTGTTCCCCCTGCTGTCTCTCTCTCTCTGCCTGCTGAACAGCTGAGCGGCTCTCGTTCTTCGGAGACAGACCATTAAATTAGCTAAACAAAATAACAAACGTCGCCCAACCCCCTCGCCTACTAGGGTTTATATTTTAAGAACCCTCTCGCCTGCCTTTCTGCATTATCACGCTTGGCTATGCAGTTTAGATGATCGATGCATGCTACAAGCATATACAGATTTTGGAGGAGACCAGCGCTGTGAAACAAGCCTGCCCTTTCAAAACTACTCGCTGACTGCTAACGGTACTCTTATTAAATAGCAGTTCACTTCCGTGTTTCGGTACGGCTGGCTTTCACACCTGATGCAAACCGTACCTGAGTACACATGAACTGTACTGGAGACCACCTTTTCAAGTGGACTCGAGTACGGGTTGACAAACCGTGCCCGAGTACGGTACGGAGCGTTCACACTAGTCAAACGAACTGCACTTTGGGATCAAGTGTACTCGGATCCGGGTCCCTGATGTGAAAGCACCCTCAGTCACATTACTGTGTTCTGCTTTCCCTCACACCATGGTCTAAATACAGTAAACACATGATGCCTTGTTCAGATATTGGAGAAAAAAGGGAGGGCTGAGAGTTCATATGTGACTGGGCTTTTCCAGAAGGCATCTCCTAACAGATCTAAACACTTTGTCTATGAAAGGTGAGATGATGAGAGGATGGTGAATACCCTTATTTAATGCCCTACTTGTCACGATTTCTACTGCAAGGGAACCTTCACTTTGTAGCTAGACTTTTTTTTTATCTAACTCCATCTCTAATCTACAGCCTTTAAATGTTACGAACAGGAAAAGAGGTGTGTTTGCCTATGCATGATGGAGCAGTCACCTTCCTGAGTATCGCTGGTGGCTCAGAGACCTTTATTTGCACCTCTCCAAAAATCCAAAATAGATTTCGCAGTGCAGTGGGTAACAAAGTTAATGAAAAGTAATGTAGCACAGCACAGATATTTACAGGATCTCCAATATCTTTTAATGCTCTGTGGAATCCACAATGAACCTTTCTCATATTGGCACTTGTCTGACTGGAATTCATTTAAGCGCACGAGCCTCGCCGCCGTGTCTTTCCTTTCTTCCTCACACTTGTCTTTCATCCTCCCTTCTTCCTCTATATCCCCCAATCTCACGTGTACATAATATTTCAAAATGAAGTAAAAGAATATATATAATCTAAGATAATAAAAAGCCACCCTTTGAATGTTGACTGAGTCTTGATTGGATGCTGCAGCTTCATGACTCCGATGAAGCTCAAACAACGAAATCAAATATTGTAAATTAATCTTTGCAGACACTCTACCTCCCTCACTTTCTTTCCTTCCCCCTCTCCCTCGCTGCCTCCCTCTCTCCCCCTCCTGGTGGTTAAGGCATACGTGTTGAGAGGTGGTAAAATATGCCGTGTTGTTTTATGGTGTGTACGTGTTATGATGGGGAGGTTTGCACAATTCTTTTTTTTTATGACCAACTGTTTTTCATTTTCAATACAAGAAGTACGCAAGAAATGAAAATGTCATGAATTGTATATGTAAGGGATAATGTACAGCGAGCCAGTCATTGTTGTGAAAGAGTGCAGCATCGCCCTGAAGGGGATTCTTTAACAACAATGACCCGCTAGCTGTACATTATCCCAATTATTACACGGCTACTTACTGAAGAAATCAATATTTTGACACAAAAACGGTCCGCCAGAGTCCGACATCTGAACTGCGCCCATAGCAACGGTCTGCTATACATAGCAACGGTCTGTTATACAGAAATTACAGACCACAGAACGACCAATCAAAATCGAGTATTAAACACAGCCGTGTAATAATCTAAAATATAATCGAAAAATATAAATTTAAATAGAAAAAAATAGATACATGAATAATAATCAAAATAATAATTAGGACTGTCAATCAATTAAAGTATTTAATCCCAATTAATCACACATTTATTATCTGTTCAAAATGTACCTTAAAAGAAGATTTGTCAAGTATTTAACACTCTTATCAACATGGGAGTGAGCAAATATTCTGCTTTACATAAATGTATGTATATAGTTATTATGGAAATCAATTATTAACACAAAACAATGACAAATATTGTCCAGAAACCTTCACAGGTACTGCATTTAGTATAAAAGATATGCTCAAAACATAACATGGCAAACTCAAGCCCAACAGCTAACAACAGCTGTCAGTGTGTCAGTGTGCTGACTTGACTATGACTTGCCCCAAACTGCATGTGATTATCATAAAGTGGGCATGTCTGTAAAGGGGAGACTTGTGGGTACCCATAGAACCCGCTAGAGTACTCCAACATGGCGGTGCTCTTGCCATGAAAAATTAAACGTAATCTTCTTTTTTTCTTTTAAAAGCTGACATTTGTCATGTTTGTTATACTATATAATTATTAATTAGAGTGGAAATCCATTTATTAAACCAGCTAAACTTGGTTGATTCAGTATTTCATACCAGCAAAAGTGAATTATTTCAATGGTGCAGAAGCAACTGTTACTACTACTTAACAACTACTACCTCTAAATTAGTTTGGCGTTCTCTCAGTACTCGGTCATTAATAAAATTCCACAGGAGCAGGACAACAGGGGGAAAGAGATTTAGCATCGCATCACCTCCACTTGGACCCCGGGGGGAGAGCAGCTCCCCCACAGAGTGAGACAGAGGGCAGGGGAAGTTGTAGGGGAGACAAGAGACAGGAGAGAGAAAAAAAAGTGAGGCAGAGAAAAATGGGGGTGTGCTGAGGACAGGAGTAGAGAGAGAGACAACAGAGAGGCAAAGAGGAGAGAGAGAGAGAAATAGGAAGGTAAATTGACTTTGAGGAGGTTAAACTCTGAGTCTATGCCCAGAAGAGACTGATTATGATAAGGAGAAGAAAGGAGAGAGAGGAGACACATATTTCATTAGAGAATGGGAGGAGGGAGGAATAGAGAGGGGTGGATGTTGCCTCTTTTTCTCTTCTTTTTTTTTCTTACCTGCGTTGTTAGACAAGCTAATTAGGTTAGCAGCTAATTAGCTTGTTTTGATTCACTAAGTCACCTTGACCCACGCTTTGACCTATTGGCTACTAACTGAATAGACACACACACACACACACACTGCCAGGCAGACCAACAAAAACACACACACCCAAACAAAGACAAACTTACAGGCGCACAAAGACACAAAGAAAAATGCACGTGCACACACACACACACATAAACACATATAGACACAAACACACACACCGTTGGGATTGCTGTAGAAGTAGCTAGCAGACAGCTATATTGGATTTGTTCGGGGGGGTCAGGTCCAATGAAATTAATCAAGTTCTCTTCCACAAGTACAAAAACTCTCTCGCTCTCTCACTGTCTGCATGCATCCCTGTATACACCTCTTTCTCTCTCTTAATGTGTTTGTAAGCCTGCTTCTCTCTCTCCCTCTCTCCCTCTCTTTCTCACCCACACAGGCACACACACAGAGAGAGGCTTTCCAGGTGTTGCATTACTGTAATAATAAATTTATAATGCCCACAGTAGCTGAAATCAGATTACGCATTATTGTAATTGGACGGCACATAGATTGAATTACACTGTGAAAGACAGTTAGCAGACCACAACTCAATTATTTTCTGTCTATTCCAGAGAAACTTAGCGAGAGCCAGAGAGAGGGACACAACAAGTGAAGAAGTGGTGCGTCAAACCTGTGTAATAGTGCATTTTTACCATAGGAGAGTGGTTAAAAAAGAGGTCTTTTCTAAACTCAGACAATATAACGACATATACAGCAAAAAACATATGATATGTTAATTAATCAATTATCAAAACAGTTGCAAAAATCACCCGATTCAACTTTATCAGGCCATTAAATACCCGTTATCAGTCGCTATAAGCACCATAGATGTCATAATTACTACAGTCAATAGAGGTCGCTGACATGTACTTTTATACCTCATTTCGGGGATGTAACATGTGAATAGATGATAAAACCTACCAGTGGGTGTAGTAGGCTCTTATTAACCCATATCTATGGGGCTTATAGCGACTGATAACGCCTATTTAATAGCCTGACAACAGTATAATCGGCTGGCAAAAACGCCAAGCATGACCGGTCCCAGCTTCTCCAATGTACGGATTTGCTGATATTCTCTATTTTATATGACTGTAAACTGAATATCTTTGAGTTTAATCAATAAAGTTATTCTTAGTTGCAGCTCTACAAGTGTCAGCATGACTGGATTAACCTATTCAGGGGGCGGCAGTAGCTCAGTCCATAGGGACTTGGCTTGGTAACCGGTAATGATGCAGGACCCACCTTAATTCATACTGTACTTTATTGATGCATATTTGTAACAAATTTGAAAACAGCTATTGACATGGGCTCCTAGGGGTCTGGGGCCCTGGGGCTGTTGCTGGTTTAGCCCACTTGGTAGTCCACCCTGTAAGAAATATTTCCATATTGTTTATACTGTAATATCTGTCTGTTTTATATCAGTTGATATGTCAGGTATTTACTTTGCTGGTTTTGCCAAAACAGTAATTCCCATGTGGTTATTCTGCTGTATATCACAATGCATGTTGTTTCATCGCATTATAAAATGACATACTGTATACCATTATTTATAGGGGTAGGGAAAATTGATTCTTAGATGCATTGCGGTTCTCTGTTGAAAGATTGTCTTCATACAGAAAAGTCAATAATCAGAAATGTAAAACCTACTGTAACTCTCAACACTATGATTTCCTGTAACAATCTCCTAAGACTGTATGTTCCTTACGCCTGAACCAACTGGATGGTGAAAAGTAACAGATGTGGACGGCTGAGCGTGAGCAACCGCAGATGGATACCATCCGACCAGCAGAACCAGGGCTTTCGCACTATGGTGCACACTTTGGAGCCGAGGTACATCAAACCATCTTGCCGTCTTTTGCCGACACTGGGATACCCGAACTCTACAACAAAACCAAAAACTAAAGTCATGGAATCAGTGAGGAAAGCGGGTAGAATAGCAGTAACATGCTGCTACAGACACACGTTTGTTTCTTTTCTTGTTGGTTCTTTGCAATGCTGGGAAATATGTTGGCAAATATAACTTTCCAGTTGACACATCTCTTCCATTTGTTGCTACTATTGTATTAATAAAATATAATGGAAGTGAATTCATCTGTTCTGTTTATTTTAATTATAGATCATTACAAATACGCTATGTTTTAAAAGTACCAATAAATAAATCATGTATAGAAACGTACTCTCAATTATACACCTTTCCAGTACACGCACAGTCTTTTGCTGCTGGTTACTGAGCAGTACAGGTTTTGGTAAGATTCAAACTCCTTGTTCAGAGGCACAACCACAAGTTGAGAGATCGTAGCCAGCAAGCATCATTCTTTTTTTCAGGCTTGTTTGGGTTAAAAACCTCAAGCTTGAGAGTAGAAGATTTAGTCTACTATCAGTTGGAAAACTAAAAAGGTCATTCTGTTTACCATTTCACTCACCGGGTCTTGTTGACATTAGCAGATGCCAATCCTGAACATTTTGTTGCCTCCAATCATTAAAGGCACAGAGCTGCATCAGCTGCCACGCTTACAGCACAAAATACTAACATGAGGGGGAATGACTCTGACATTTCTAAAGCTGAAACTGACACATCCATAAATAACACACACACTCATCACACCCTCAACCCTTTTCCCCTTTTCCTGTCCTCTCACACATAAACACACAAATGTACTTTTCAATACATTTAAAAATCACCTGCTCTATTTTCCATGTGTCTGGTTTTATTTTCAGTGTCCAACATATGTATTTGTAAGTAATGGTGCATGCTGTAAAAATTAAGACTGGTGGACAGATTTTGTCACCGTGATAGCGGCGGTACCGTGCAAGATGCAGTCACGACACTTTACAGGGGTGTATTTAAATGAATATTAAATTCAATTCAATTCAATTCAATTCATTAGTTATATAGATCATCATTCATTCATAGAATATCTAGTGAATGTACAGTGGACGTTTGTGCAGAAATAAAAGCTGCAGCTCCTCCAGACCAACAGAGGTTTCCCGTGTCTTGTGAATCGACGGAGCTCCGCAGCGAGTTACATTATCGCCTCCGACCGGGTGCCGGTGTTTTCACTGTTCCCTCCGGCTGCGGTTGGAGACAACAACGTTTCTCGCTGCGGAGCCCCGCTGCCTTTGCCCCGGAGACTTCAGCCCCGGAGGCTGAAGCGGTGGGGATAAGGCAGGAAAAGCCAACACTAGGATCAGCAGTGATTCATGGAGAGACCTTTGTCTGGTCAGCTAACATTACTGCCAAACAGGTGAAATATAGAGTGATATTGTGGTTTTAGCTGACATCTGTCGCCTCACTGTTTTGAGCGATGCTCGTTCATGTCTATTTAGAGCGAGCACAAGCGCGAGCCCGACGCTGACTTTCGTTGACTTAACGGCCACAGGTATCGCTGTTAACAAGCATTTCTGAAAGTTACAAATAGTCCCTTTAATAGTGGAAAGCCAAAATCGTGATCACGATTAATATTCGATTAATTGTGCAGCCCTACTCTACGAGGTTTACATCCTCTACTTTACCGATAAGGCTAACAAGTCGGTAACAACCATGACGCATAAAGGTAATGATTTCATTTGTAATGATAAGTTTCTCTACTGTTCCAGAATTGTCCCAGACACCGTATCTTTGTGTCCCAGGTGCTATTTTTATTGTCCCCGGGACAATGGGACATCCTTAATTTCGAGCGTTGAGAGGGTCACATAAAATCACATAAACCCCTTTTATACATGATCTATGTATATTACGCTCATAAATTCTTCAGTAAAATTGGATTCTACTTAAAAAATGACACTCTTCGTCTTTACCAGTCATTACCTCATGGCGTCTATAAAAGCAGTGAACTGCTTTTAAAGACGTGATGGATTCATGCCAGACCCCACAGTAAGACACCCACTGACAAAGTTATTCCTCAAAATCCCACTTAGTTTCTACCTGCATCACAGGTGAACCACATGCCTCTGGCCTCAGAAATACCAGACATAGACGCCGTGCCCTGTGTGATCTCTGCGGTTGACTGCGCTTTGCACCTGTGCCATTGCTTCCCAAAAATATCACGAAAGACCTTGACCTAACTTTCCCTCAAGCCATGTTTCATCCTTCTGTCATCTTTATAATCATCCAGTCATTTCCATCGTTCATCGTGTCTTCATCACATCGTTCATCTTCATGCTGAGAGTAGAGTCACATCTCACTGTTAGAGGTGGATGGGTGGAGTACACCACGCAACGGTCAAATTTCCAAACTTAAATAAAATCCTTTCTTAGTTTATCAAGACTTTGCCCACACATTTTTACACACATCACTCACTACAAGATTCTTCACTTTGATTTCAGTTATGTAAGACCTTGACGCAAACAGGGACAGATTGTTACCTAAGTAGTATCTTTAATATACAGTGTTTTCCATATTTTTCAGTATGTTGACGTGGCATTGCAGCTCACAGATTTTGCAGACCAGCTGGCAACTGTGGAGGAGAGAGAGGCTGGTGAGAGGCCATGATTAGGAATTTACTGTACTGCAGATAAAGTTGCAGGTAAACTGTACAGCTCAAATTGTTATGTGTAATTTGTGTTGCTTATACTATATATCAACCGAAAGAAGAAACTTGGATAATATTCTACTGCAAAACATCTAAATCTGGTTCCAATCTTTTTCTTTATAAGCTCTCATTGCCTAAATAAATGTGATCATAACTCTGAAACCTGTCATCATAAATCTAACCTTACAGATGTTTTGCTGTGCTCAAAAAACAGTACTTAGGAGTGGACATCTGGGCCTGTGCACAGTGCCTGGTCTCCTGCCTCAGCATCAGCTACAAACCCCTATTGTGTGGCGGCTGTGTCTGGCAGGAGTGCCAGCCTTTGTATAGTGGACCTGTGCCCTATCCTATATATCATTCCCTGACACCTCATTGTGCTTTTCTGTGAGAATCATTATGACAGATGAGATCGTTTGCAAATGCAAGCGCCACATCAGCTGACTGCAAGTGGTCAGAAATGAATTATGTTAATACAAAAAGGCCCTTGAATAATTAAAACTGCAACAGAGCACAAACCTCCCCCTACATTCAGTCCTTCCACATGCATTTCATCACCTGGCTACTGTAGAAGCGCGGACTGTGTTTTCAGTATAGGGCTGGGACGATTCACCTATCTCCCGATTCGATACTATCACGATATTTGGGTGCCGATTCGATATGTATTGCGATTCTACAAGTATTGCGATTCTATATTATGATTTATTGCCATTTTTGTTAACTTTTTTAACACTAGACCATGGGATAGAGTTGAATCATACACTTCTAGGGACTTTTACTTTGGAAAATATTTAAATGAATACAGTAAAAATGTTTGATTTTCAGCATGTATGTAGTCAGAGATGTCCTGAAGTCAAATATATCAGTCATTGTCAGGCATTATTTATAAAAACAAATTCCAGAAACCCAAAAATCAAAGAATAAAGACATTTCCCTCACAAATTTGTGGTATTTTCTAATTTATAAGGGACATGTAATGTTTTATACTTCTGGTTAATATAATTCAATCAATCCTATTTATATATACAGTATGTATTTTGTATACACTTCCCTTTGTTAACACCTTATTTTGTGACGTAGTCACACATGTATACTTCCGCTAACTTCTCCAAGTCCGTTGCTAGCTCTCCCGTCAGCTTAGTTCTCTTTATACATCCATGGTCAGCATCATCGGGGCCGTTTGAATGCATTTAACATAAATGTCAGTATATGGGTGTTCTACAGTTGTAGCGTCAGCCAATGTGACCACAGAGAGGAGAGTGACGGCTGGCTTGACCGCACGTTACCGCAATACAATAACGTTTCCTGTCCACGACAGAGTTAGTTGCAGCCTTAGGCATGATGTCTAGCTCTGCTTTTCCTGTCAATGTGTGAAACCCAAATGTTTCCATACTTTACTGTATGTGTAGTGTTTACCACTTTGGATTTAAAATGTGAGGGTGCAGGTCGTATCCACGCAGACCCTCCGTCATTTTCTGCTCTGTCGTATCTGCCGGTTTCTGCTCGCTACAGCCGGCCGGCTACTGTTTGTTTTGAGTTACGGATACAGAACGGATATGACGTCACGTTACTCTGACTACAACAATAAAAGCAGTAACTGTAGTTACTCTTACAATAAGAGGACATTTTTTGTTGACTTGATTTCTTTGCAAATATTCTATCTACACTTGTTTATTGGGTACAATTATCAGTCACGATTTACCTTCACACACGAGCCAAGTTCTTCAAGAATATATACAGGCCAATAAATATGTGATTTGGGCTCACTCCAGTGAAGTACAAGACAGAACGATATGAACATATGGTACAATGCTTCTGTTCCTGTATCATTGCCTAATGAAAAACATGCACGCATATACAAAACACGGTTGTCTGAAGCCAGAAGCTTGTAACTGTGATTCAACTTTCAGCCTGGATGAACAAGAGAGGCTTTTCCATCTGATTTCACTCTTTTTGTTCTGCCATTCTTTCAGCCTCCCATTCCTTTTTCCCCTCCTCTCTTAATTTGTTTTGCTACCCTATCTCCCTCTCACACAGTCTCGCTTTGTCTCTCAAACACCTTTTCCACTAACCCAAGTCTATACTTTTCTCCCTCACTTGCTTTCAATTAGTCCTCTTGTCCATTCCTTATCACCTGCTCTTAATTCCTCCTTCTCTCCCTTCATCCTTTCAATTCTTGCTACCTCTTTAATTTTCTCCATTTGATTTTCTCTGTTTGCTGGCACAACTCCTCTCTCTCCCTCTGCCTCATTATCTCTCTCTCCTTCTCATCTGTCTCATCGTCTACCTCCCTCCCTTCCTCACTCCCTTTTCATTTCCCTCTGCTTCTGTCAACCCTCCACCCGTCATCCAACCATCCATTTCTTCATTCCTTCTTTTGTTAATTCTCTGCTGAGCAAGTTTGATTTTCTAAAACAAAGCAAACCCCAAGTGGAATTTTAAAAAATTGAGAAAACTGTTTTTTCCTTTTGTTTTTTTTATCCAATATTGCTGCCGGGCAGCACAGTGGCTCAATGGTTATCACTGTCACCTCACAGAAGGAGGGTCCTGGGACCTTTCTTTTTGGAGTTTCAATATTCTCTGCGCAAGTTTTCCTGTGGGTGCTCTAGTTTCTTTCCAAAGTCTAAAAACAAGCAGGCTATTGTGAGTGTAGTGGCTATCTTTAGTCTTCATACTTCTATCTTCATCTTAACTTACTTTCTGTCAATAACCACACTCTAAGGACGACATCACAATGTTTTACGCGTTCAGTCGGCCCGGTAGCAACGGCAACGGCAACGCCAACGGCAACGCCAACGACAACGCCAACGCCAACGCCAACGCCAATGCCAACGCCAACGCCAACGGTAAAACAACCGTGTTGCTCCGCCGGTAACTTGTTTATTCACAACTGAACCTTTTTGCAATAAAAGTCATTTCACAACAAAGTTCACTTCCTGTCACTAAATCACGTGTGTACGGAAGCTGCACAGGATGAAACTCAAATTAACAGTGGTCAATATACAGGAAGGAATCACACCATATATAGTCACAATATTCTCTCATATTTAACTGAAATATATTTCTCATTGAACTTCAGCAAATAATATTATCAAAACAATAAACATAAACTTGGCACTTGTAAATGGCACTTACAGTGGGTGATAACGATATTATCGCGATATCTATAGATTTTTTTTTTTTTTTTAAATCAGTCAAATTCATCTTTAACTTTGTTTATTGTGCGTTTTGTCTCCTTTTTGGAAAATTAATTAAACTCAAAAGACAAGTGTAGGGAGGTTCGAGAGAGAGTCTGTAACTATAACTGGCCAACAGCGTGATTTAAGAGAAGAGCCTGACTAAGCTGGTCGACCTTAACAGGAAACCATAATGTTAATGAGGCAATTGCCTTGCGGAGGACGGGGCGATCACAGCAGGTGTTGCACCGGGTGGAAACCTGCGGCCCCGCAGCGATAGCTCGACCAGAGAGGCCAGACACACAGCCATTCAACGTTAAAGATTAAAGTAAGCACTCTACATATATTGAGCGTCATCTTTTCTTGTAAAATGCCCGGCATATTCGATAACACCGGTGTTGTTTATTAACCGTTGGGAAATTTTCCTCACCGTGACATGCCTACTGTGCATGAGTAAAGCTGAAAATAGCAAGGAAACTAGCCCAAAACAAATTACATTTCTTGTTCTTAAAAGGACAAGACACTAAAGTCTTTATTTACCGTTTCTCTCATGAGCAATTGCATTAAAACATTTTTAATCCAAGACTAGAATAAGTTAAAAACAGGCGCTGAAAGGCTTCAAGAAGATTACAACCTAAAGTCATTACTTGCAATGTGTTTACGTGACTGCAGCAGGTAACAGTGCAGTGACAAAAGTCAGAGATTTACTGCTTATGAAATTGAAAAAGACATACTGAATTAAGTAATGGTGAAAAAAATAAAAGCACAAGTAACACAGTGTTCTTTGTGTAGCTCTATCACTTTAAAAAAAAAGCATGGAAAGTTTGTCGAGTGACAGAGACAGACAGAAAATGTGAGCCAGTGGGCAACAGACAGTAGGTGAGAGTATATGAATACAATATGTCAATAAAAAGTGAAAAGTGACATTTCTTTTCACTGGTAATCATTCTGTATAATGTCAATTATAATAGATCTATAAGATCCATTAACCTCTATAACACAGAGTAGTGCTGACTCTCTGCAGTTATTCATGACCAAGGTGAAATAATTATGCTTTTCTACAACAGTTGACATTTTATCCTATTTAACAGATACAAACATCCTTTGTTGAAAATATTTTTATAAATTTGATGGAATATATATATTTTTTTTTAAATGTTCCGACTCCAGCTATGACTAACTTCATCAAAATGTACCCGCCTCTTGAGTTTGTTGAAATGAAAATGTATTTACCCAACCCCTTGTCATGTTTCTTTGTGTCACAAAGACAGATAGGTTAGGATGTGCAACATGAACATCGTAATTTGTACATCACAAGTCCTATAAAATCACTGATCAAAATTCATGAAAAGGAATATACAACTTTATCTAAATGTATGCTAAAAACAAAACCTGATTCCAAACTCAAAGGCAGAACGAGAGGAGGAAAGACAAACAGACACACACAGGTGAGTGTGCAAGAAAACAAAGCAGAACAAAGAAGCTGATGCCATCTGGCTTGTTGTTCTTCAATACAGCTGTTACACACTTACACACACACACACATACACTAGCACATCCCCACCTCCAGCATCGCTCTCTGCAGGACACCAACAATATTTTAATGTGATTCTGTCCTGAGGTAAACAGAAAGTGGAATATGTCTCTTTGGGATTTGATAGAATTGCAAATGATAGTCAGAATAGACGCAAAAAGACCGGGGCAGCGCTCAGAGCTTGTTCATGACTTGATCAGTGGAGTTCATCGACTGTACACACAGCGCCATATGACATTTGCAAGGCCTTTGATGTAAAAAGCATAGTTCATGTCCTCTGTTCTCAGTGTCTGAGTCACACGTTAAGCTGTTGTAGGCTTAAACCTATAACATTTTAACAAGAGATACGGTATTTATCCAGATTTTTGTACTGTATAAATAAGCTTTATTGTTAGGCTATTATTAGGTATATATATATTTTTTTTAATGACAAAGATGACAGTTTTAAAACAAATTAAATACTTGTTTATTGTTAAATGCAGATCGAAGAAGGGCTAAATGAGGTGCAGCATTTTTTTCAGCTGCGCTTTGGTTGCGTCTGGTTGCTATGATACGGTAAATCAAAATGACGGCACAAGGTAGAGTACTTGCTCTGGATGAAGGGAAGGTCGAAGCACAACGGACCCGCCAGTCTAAATGTATTAATTTTTCCTCCATTGTTGTTGTTCAGCACTTGTAGCTACATGTGGGATGTGATGGTTGATCTTTGTGGAGTTTTACCCAAGGTTGAACATTTTTCAACACAAGTCTGGCAACCAGAAAAAAACACCAAAAATGCAGCGTTCAGCGCAGAATAGATGCTCAGCACATCATCACGCTGCTGCCGTTTGCAGCAAAGGGTAAAAATGTGGCAATCCCATTGCAAAGAATTCTAAAAAGAAGAAAGGTGAACATAGCGGTTGTGGCGGTTGCTTGCCATCCCCTGCAGTTGGCTTGTCAATATTGCGGTTATTGTGACAGCCCTACTGGTATTGAATTATATATAATGTGTGTTGACTAAGATGGTTAATTAAACATTTGCATTGTTTCTAATGGTATGTTGCAGCAATGAGCCGGTTTACAGTAAATTAAGTGGAACCTCGCTTCATGCTGAGAGAGAAGAGAAGATGTAGTTCTCTGTGAGCTCCTTTAAAAAGGTCCAGTGTGTAGGATCTGGCGGTATCAAGCGGTGAGGTGAGGAGATTGCAACCAACTGAAGCTTCTCCCGTGTGCCAAGCGTGTTGGAGAGCTACGGTGGCTGAAGCGAAAACGCTGATCGCCCTCCCTAGAGCCAGTAGAGCAGTAGAGTGGGTATGTACGTGGGAAGTGAATTGTGAAACGAGAGAGAGAGAGAGAGCAGCGGCGACGGGAGCAAGGAACGTTATCGACTCCAGCCCAAGCAGGAAAAGTTAAACAGTGTTTGATTTGTTCATTCTGGGCTACTGTTGAAACATGGCGGTGCAACATGGCGGAGAGGACATGGTGGAGAGGACCCGCTCCCTATGTAGATATAAACGGCTCATTCTAAGGTAACGAAAACACAATAATTCCTTATTTTCAGGTGATTTATACTCTACAGAAAACTTACTACTCATTAATATTATATTCCATTTCGGCCAATAGATCCCCTGACTGTTACACACTGGTACAGCATTTCTTCCAGAAGCTCGATGTAAATAATGACCGCTAACATCACAGATACACACACATACATCTACTATTGTGCTATAAGAAAGAGAAGCAGAATTTTTTTTAATCGTACCTCCATAATGTTGTAGTACCATTGCTGGCAGTCCTTCAGGACACACACAGTTTCCATCTCTTTCTATCAATGTATCCTTATTTCAATGCATCGCCTGTCTCTTTTTCCTGAGGTAAAATATTTGTTTTATATTTCTCTCTGAAATTAAATGTCCAGCCGCTCTGCTCTCTTGATTAAAGTGGATATAAATAAAATGTATGTCACATTAAAATCACTGTCTTTCTGTCTAAGCTCTCTTGCATTTCCCTTTTGTTTGATCAGCGAGAAGAAAATGTCCACTGTCCAGAACGACATCTATTATATGAAGGCAATGGCGCAATTTACCTGAAGAAAGTCTGCCCTTCATCTACGCTATTCATTTTAGTAATACTTTTTTAGTTCCAAAAAAAGTCCAATACACTTATCAGTGGTGCAAAAGTAGAGGAAACTCACCAGATTCTTTCTTATTTTAAACTTGTTATAATTTGTCTTGGTATACTTACAATACTGGTGGTTTAACCACCAATATCATCAGTATCAGTGGAAAACGTGGTAGAAACACTACATGAGGTGCAAATCTATCCTGTCTGATAACTTGAGACAACTTGACACAAATACCATCTGTTACAGAACAAAAATGTGTTCAACATAGGCCTATATATATACAGTACATAATTAGCTAAGAAGCCTATCTAACACTTCTAACAGTACAGATAGAGCATTGCAAAGGCATCTGGCTCAGAGCTGCTGAAAATACTGACCTGTCCTCTTTTTAGGAACCTTACGTATTTTCGCGTCGGGGTCCACCCCTCTGCCGCATCACCCTGTCGGGGTTTATTTCACAACAATGACCGGCTCGCTGTACATTATCCTGCTTATTGCACGGCTACTTACTTAAGAAATCAATAATTTGATACAAAAACTGTCCTCCAGAGTCCGAGTTTAGAATTGTGTCCATAGCAACGGTCTGTTATACATTACAACAGTCTGCTATAAAGAAATAACAGACCGTAGAACGCCATGATTGACCATCAGACAAAGCCATGTAAAAATATATTGCTTAAAGGTGCTAAATACAGGATTGGGAGCATTTCAGCAAGCCGGCGGCTCGTAGCTAACGGTGCTAACACTGCAAATAACAGCGAAAGTGTTGACAGAGATAACAGTGTTTACCTGAGGGTGGGTGCTATGCTTCTGCGCTGTCGCCATCGCTCGGGACGCCATTATCAGGTGTAACCGCCGTATGAAAGCAGTGCAGAGCAGCGGCCGTGAGCTAGCCAGTGGGGCACGCTCACATGCATGAACATGCACTAAAAGGCATGCGTGGCCGGCCTGGTGATGTCAACAAAGCACAGAGAAGCTCAGATTGCAACACACACAGAGGGAGAGAGACTTCATTCTCTGATCAGGTAGACATTAATCCTCTATATCTTTACAAAGCAAATAGTTGTTTGATGCTATATTAATGCTCGGGATATCGAATTTAGCACCTTTAACACCACTCTGTTAAATTGCTGTGGTACATTAGTGGTCTGTGCTGAAAATGAAAATAACTTTGCCCCTGTGTTGCTGAAGCTGACTTTGAAATCTTTGGACTCATTGGTAATTTACTATCAAGTCTGAGTAATGTCTGAGGCAAGTCTGAAGTCAATAATGATGAGTTGCACATTAAATTCAAAGCCTGTGTGGGACTTCCGTGTAAATCACTACTTCAAGAGTGCAGTTCTCCCTTACAAAAACGGTGATGCCATTGACCTGCTCATTCAGAGCAGACTGGGTACAGTGTTTTGCTCAAGGACACTCCGACGTGTAGTTAGGAGTCAGAGTTTGAACTACCAAACCTGCAATCACTGAATGACCCGCTGTATCACCTGACCTTGTCGCCCGTATAATTGAGTGTGAAGTGAGGAAGTGAGACCACAATGGCATTTTCAACCAGGACTGGAACGATCCCATAAATCCAATTAACATTTCTCAATAGCACAGTATTGTCAACCGATGTTTCCACACATTACAAGATACAGGTGGATACATGTTAAAAATCATTATGGAATTAATTAAATTAATGAACAAGAGCTATTTAAGACAGTCAGTAAAATGTGTTTATCTCTACTAAACAGTCAGACGCTAATCTTTTCTCAGATTCAGTCTGACTGTCTGACAGTGTCTAGTATTTGTGTGAGCCATCAGCCACTGTGTCTGGGGAATAAAAGGGTCAGTTTCCTGCTCTGGTTAAGAGCCTATTTTGTGATTAACGGCTGATTTATGGTCTCTCAGAGAATTAGACTCCTCTTTTCTTTCTTGACTTTGAAAACAGATCATAGGAGGGGGAAAACACTGTCTAGTGTGCCATTGAGCGGAGAAATTTAATCATGTGTATTTTGGGCTTTGGTCAAGGTGAATTACAGAGCCACAGCACGGACTTTTTTAGACCGAACAAAAAGAACGTTCTGCATTTCCAGACAGCACGTGTACATTTATTTTCTGCCTGGCAATTTAACAACACATACAAAATAAACAGCATGAACCAGAAAAGTGTTGATTGATTGCTTGGATCATTTTTGAGGTTGCAATTTGTACTGGTGTTTACTCGAGTTGCACTGAGTTCAAAAGTGTATCTAATAGGGGTGTACGAAAATATAGATTAAAATCGAATTTCATGATATTATGTTTTGTGATACTGTATCGATTCTCAAAAACACTGTATCTATTTTTAATTAATAGTTTACATGCAAAGATTAACTCAGTGAATACTGTATTTTATTTGCAAGGAGATACGCCTCATCTACAGTAGAACTTCATCATGTGCACACCAGAAACTTCTCCCACCAGACTCATCTTGTGGAGCAGGTTGAGAAGTGTGATGCTGATCCTTGTATAAAAATCATCCATCTATTTTTGCTCCCCAGCCTGCAACCATAAATTGCACAGAAAATAGCATTTAGTAATGAAGATGTCACAGCACATCTTCATTGCAATTCTATTATTAGGATTGTGTCAATTTTATTCTGTCAATCTGTCGACCAATTCCTCTCCTATATTTGGGATTTGGGAGTCTAACAAGTGTCATTTTAAGTCAAGTAAAGCCATGCCAGATCAAAGGCATTTCTTTTTTAAAAGCAGACTGTCCTGATCCTCATTTTGTTTCAGATGACATACAGCCACATTTGCAGAAAGCAGATCTAAAACACTTTGATGAATTTGATGTTTCTCAACATTTACCCTAAAAGCACTCTTCCTGTTTTCAGTATCTGCTCGAACAACGTCTGTGTGTTCTATAGTAATATGTCTATATATAGTTGCTCTGCAATTGTTTTGGCAGACCTCAGACATCAAACTGCACATTGTTCCATTTTCAGCGGGAGATGGTAGTAAAAATGTGACACCTGTGTACATCAACTGAAAGGTCAGGAGAAACTGGATTTAACCAGTTTCAACTATTTTTGTTCAAACTAGGGCTGTCGCAATATCCGCAATATTGCAATACCACGCTATTGACAAACCAAGGCAAATGGTTCTGAAACATAGCGTTGTTATTTCAGTACCATGGACGGTGCTGTTTGTTGTGCGTTGTCAAGAGATGTATTTATTACATTTAAACCTCACGGCACGCTGTACGTAATGTGATTTATTTTTAAAAGCTGTCAGAGACAGACATGTTTAGGCTATTTGCATAGGGCGCGTGGCGCTGTCCCCAGTACTGTATTGAGCAGAGGAGAGACAAACGTAAGCATTCAAAAGAAAAAAGAAGCTCCATTTTAACTCCATAACTAACTTAATGGCAAGAGCGCCGCCATGTTGCAGTACTCCAGCCTGTGACGTCACAAGGTTGGTTGGCTCGGCTGAGTTACACAGATACAACGGTAGAGACAGTGAAAGACGCTGAGGAGACACAGGACAGAAGAACACAAAAGGGATATCATTATTGTATTGTTCATGGATGTAAAGATGAGTTTTACAAAGTTAACACCGAAAGCACGACTTTATTCTGAAGCCCACGTTACGCTTGTCGGGTAGTCGGTGATACCGGTGTTACACGGTGGTCGGGCACACACCGATTACATTACGCACCCACCGTCGTTTTGCCTTTTTTA
Organism: Sebastes fasciatus; assembly: GCF_043250625.1. NCBI lineage: Eukaryota > Metazoa > Chordata > Actinopteri > Perciformes > Sebastidae > Sebastes > Sebastes fasciatus. The sequence continues at coordinate 19,449,398 of NC_133796.1, read as the reverse complement.
CAGAAATGAAACCCATTTAGTTCATTTTGACGTATCAGTGCCGTGTTATCAATACAAAGTCAGACGACGGACGCTACAAACTGACCGTGAATGCATCTGCTCCATATAGTCTCAGCTCAGAGTAGCAGGTGTCATATTTTACACACGAGACGATAGAGAGTTGGGAGACAAGACTATGACCTCAAGATATGTGATGAAAATTGATTCTATGGGTACCCACGAGTCTCCCCTTTACAGACATGCCCACTTAATCACATGCAGTTTGGGGGCAAGTCATAGTCAAGTCAGCAGACTAACAGCTGTTGTTGCCTGTTGGGCTGCAGTTTGCCGTGTTATGATTTGAGCATATTTTGTATGCTAAATGCAGTACCTGTGAGGGTTTCTGGACAATATTTGTCATTGTTTTGTGTTGTTAATTGATTTCCAATAATAAATATATACATACATTTGCATAAAGCAAGCATATTTGTCCACTCCTATGTTGATAAGAGTATTAAATACATGACAAATTCCCTTTACGGTACATTTTGAACAGATAAAAAATGTGTGATTAATCATGGACAATTAATCATGATTAAATATTTCAACTGATTGACAGCCCTAATTTAGACACTACAAGTGCAAAACACAGTTTGTCACAGGGGTGGCTAATAGAAGAATCAACTATGTGTGTGTGTGTGTGTGTGTGTGTGTGTGTGTGTGTGTGTGTGTGTGTGTGTGTGTGTGTGTGTGTGTGTGTGTGTGTGTGTGTGTGTGTATTGGACTGAGGGGGGGCTTACGTCAATTGATTCTGACCTAAATATATTCTTTCGGCACAATTAGTGCAGATCACTGCCCTCAGGCCTGTATAGAGCTCTTGCTGTGCATAATTTTCAAAAACTCTTTCCTTAAAGTACCGATCAGCAATATTCCCCTTCACATTCATCCTGCTCAGTGGCATTACAATCTTCTCTGGCGTCTGAATGTATCTGCTGAAACACTTGGAAGCTAAATGTTTTTCTCCAGTACACATCAATGGTATTTTCACAGCAATAATTTTTCGACTGCTAGAGGGAAGAAGAAGAAGTCCAAAACAAATTCACAGCAAAAAGCCCCGTTATATCAAGTTCTTATGGATAATGTACCAAATTATTGCCTGATATTATTTACACATCAAACAGACAGAGTGAAAGCAACATGGACCTCCCACTGCGGTTCTCTGTCTGGCTGACTGCTGAGAAGAATATCTACCGGTCGGTCCCCTAGGCTTGTTGGATGTGGAACCTTTTTTTCCACCAGCCCCTCATTTACTGCAGCTCTCCACCATTTCACTCAGGACAGGTTTTGTACAATCGGCTAGTGTGAGCTTGTGAGCTGCCCTGAGTCTTATATAAGGGGGACTCACACCAGAAACAATGAGCTGAAAGTGGTACAGCTGCAGAATGGGCAGTGACAACGCCTGTACCAGAAACCTTTTCACATTACAGGGAGCCACTTGATTCACAATTAAAATTTTAAATTAATTAAACTATGATATCTTTAAGGTAATGAAGATGATAGTGGCTCCCACCAGATATTCCCGGCCAATTTAAGGAGTTTAGTTTATCATTTAATTCATGACCCCACTCCTCCCGTGTCATTTTACAGGCTCTAAACAGCCGATAAATAGTGAGAGACAACATACAGTAGCCTCTCCATGTGTATCTACTCTCCACACACAGCCCATATGGCTACTAATTATAGTTTGGCACTGAACATTTCAGTATGTCCAAATCAGAGCCAGGGATGGGTACCTCGCTACTGACCTTTCTGTAGATCTGAGAGGCATCAGCTGTGAATAGCTGTAACAATGCCCTCAGTGACATTACCATTGTGATGTCGACAACATTTCACAGATCACGGAGCAGGACTGTCAAGCTGGGATCACTGCTACTGAGAAATGATAAGACACCAATCTCATGTCTGACACAACTTCTTTCTTCTCCTTTTATGAACAATACTGTAAGAGATCTTTTTTTTGGAACGTTTAAGCTTGCAAATTATCTCGCTTCTTCAAATTAAACCCATAAAATCTGCTCTCTCTCCTGCCTTGCTCTCTGGTTGCTGTGTGTTATTACTGTTCTCAAACCCAACCACCTGAAGGTGGGGGGAGATACCACCGCCATGCTGACCATATGGCCAGCTTATTATGCACTGGCAGAGCATCTTAATGAGAGTCCACAACCTGACAGAGACATTCTTTTGAGCCCACACCACACACATACACGACGACACAAATGCACACAGACACATTAACATGCAGGCACATAGCTTCACAGATGCAAACACACACACTAACATTCACATACAGACTTGTGCAAAATGTACACACACTACTTAAGACACATATGAAGCATGTTCACAAACAAAAAACTCTTGTGCATAGTCTGTTTGCTTACACACACACACCACGGAAAACTGAAAAATCATTCAAGCATAAGCATCGGCTAAAATCAAAGCCCTGTACTGACACCCAGTGGTAACAGTCACACACTAAACTTGTACTGGCCAACAAGGTCAGCACTTGACACAAACTGATTAAAGCTTTGTGTTGTTTTTGTGCTAGAGCAATTGTTAAGGGTCTTATTGATAACAGCATGTAAAGTATAAAAGTATGGCTCTTCCTGCAAATTAATTACAAACATTTTGGCAGGTCCAAAATAAATGCTTTGTTTATCTCTGTGGAAGATATCTGACATTTGGTTGCCACTTCTAACAAGGCTTGTGAGCCAATAGTAAAATTACATTGGTATCACGTGTTATCTCTGGGTCGTCAGTTAATGTAAAAAAAACGGATAAATGGCTGAGATTTATGGTAAGTGCCTGGCAACGACTTGTTGTGAAGTGAATGCAGTGGAACGGAGGAAGGGAGAATGCGACTATCACTATTTGACTATCAATAGCACCTATAATGCTTTTGACACCCAGCCAAAATTATTTATTACATGTTAGAAAAATTTACAGCCCATAAGATACAACCTGACCGTGTTTACAAAAAGTGACATTAATGTTGAACACTATGGCAAACAGGCCCATTGTGAAAGTGTAAAACCATGAAACTGGGTTTAGGTTAGGTTATAACAACAACAACAGAGTACGGGTTCCCATGGTGCTGGCTGGGTCATTAGCTTTACAACCAGAGTGAGATAAAGAAAAGATAAAACTTGCCATCTCATGCTTCCATTGGGCCATTGATCATCAATGCTTACAAAAACATTTCATATGTACACCAATGTACAAAGCTCAATCCAATACACAATACTGGACATCTTGAAGTCATATACTGTATAGGGATGGCACATTAAAAGGATTTTTTTGTGTATAGCTGATGGCACTCGCAGAGTAAAACATTTATGTGAGACCCCCAAAATAACACCAGTGCACCCTCCATACAGCATTTTCATTACAAGCATTTTTCACACCAGCTGCGTGTCAGCTCCTGCAGCTGCTGCTGTCAGCCCTTTCTTTCTACATAGCCTTTTAATGGCCATTTCATGTCATTATAAATGTAATTTATATTTATTTTAGACAGAGAAAGGTTAAGAAACGTGTGGTAATTTGTAAATAATAGTAATAATTGACAATTAAAACTCCATAATATATTCATTCATGGAGCTCTCCAAGTCACTGCATGTTCTACAACACTGCCCGGCACATATTTCAGAATAAAAGCCTTGTGTTAACAAATGAAGGAATTCTGTCCACAGAAAAAACGCTTGAGGGTTTTTATTTTTAAATTAAAGCAGGAAGTGTTGATTTAAAAATAAGTCTTTACGTTTGTTGTTGCTGTGAAGCGTGTGCGGCACGCGTAAAAAATAGGCGAGACCTCTATTCTCTAGAAGAGACTCAACTGAGACGCGTGTGTGACGTGCGTGAGACGTGAGACAGCCGTTAGACTGACATCATTACCATCAGGTAGCTGCTTGAAATGGCAAGTTAATTCATTGGAGGGTGAAGCCATGACACTAAAAACAATGAAAAACTAATTTCTCGGAGCACCTTCTTTCAGTTGGTGTCCAGGAAGCCAATATGAATCATATTCAATTGAACACCGTTTAAAGAGAAAACCTACTTTTCTGCATCTTATTTTTGAAAGGGAAGGCCAAGTGTGACATCTTCTCACACCTTGTTATACAGGCCACGTAGCCTACAGCACAGGAAGATACTGTAAGTTATGTTGAGTTGTTAGGAAGTTATGTGAAAACCACACAGGCCACAGCCATTTCATCACAGAATAAGTTAATAAATACTATATGTACTGTGAGACATCTTTAGTAGCATTAATATTCTCTTTGTTGTATTTCTCTGCATGCTTATAAAATATTTCAATAGCTTTTAAAATTATAATCTTCTTTTTATGGTGACTATATGTAACATCTGTCCAGGGACTACAATAAAAAAACAGCCTCTGATGCATTTACAACAATGTTTTAATGGGCTGTCCCAGAAAACCAATAAATACATATTTGAAAATAATTTCAATAGTTAAACCAACATAAAAAGGTCAAATCTATATGGATAAAGGAGTATGGATGAGACCTTACACCGATACTGTTTTATATTATGGGATAAAAACAAATTCATAGTAATGTTTGCACAATTTTTCTGTTGTTTTGGCTTTAGTTAATTAAAGAGAGAGAAAGAGAGAGACAGTCTGGCGTCCACGTCTGTATGTGCGTGTTTCATTGGAAATGATCCTTGTACCTTTTTATTGCCTCATAAAAACTGGATATACAACTTGAAATTTTGGTCACTGATAAACTTTGATTAGTCACACACACACACACACACTCACACACACGCTTTAATAGAAATCTTGTACCTTACTCTTTGGGTGGTTACAGTACACTCATGGTTTCCTTTCAGTCAAACCCATAAATGCACTCTGGTTTGCTTTCATAAAGTATGATCACCAGAACACACACACACACACACACACGCACACACACACACACACGAACACACTCACACACGAACACACCTGGGAGGGCTGGACCTGACTGTCTATATGGGTGTCTCTTTCATAAGCTAGTGATAACGCAGACACACAACAAAAGGACGAACAGATTGACGGAGACTTTGACACATTTGGTTTCCAGTCGACTCGACAATTAAAAACTTTTCAAAATGAGAGTAGTTTAAAAATACGTATGTGGGATTTCACATAATTTCATTATACTTATACTGACTGAAACTTCTTTCCTGTGGATAAAAGTTTGCTGATATTTAAGTTTGGAGGAAGTTTTGTGAGTTGGAGGTGAACTGAAGGTAGAGCGCGTGTGAAGAGAGAGAAAGGTGGACTGCGGAAGACTTGAGGATAAAGACCCAGTCAACAGAAGAATTGAATATATCAAGGTAACATTTCTTAGCTTTCTTATATTTAAACATGATTTAATGAGAATAATGCTGACCATAATTTTAAAAAATCTATTCTTTGTCTTGTGTTAATGTTTCACTTTAATATACATATTATACTGTAGGCAATCCATCAGATAATATTTGTCCTCCTTGACACACAGACTCTTCATTGGCCACCAAAATGGAGGATCTGAGACACAGAGGAAAGAAACGAGAAGGAAGACACAGGTAAAAACTACACTACAGTGCGTGTTGCTTTTTGAAGGTCATCACGTTTCACTTCTGATTTATTTATGGTATATAATGTTGTTACAGTTTAGAGACATTGCATCATATGTGACAAGAAATGTATTTAAATACATATCACATTTATGTGGACGGCAGACGACTGAGCCCAGCTACCAAAGTTCAATCTTAATTAGCCAGTCTGATCACAAATATGACATAAAAAGTATCTTGCCAACACTTTCATTTTAGGCAGCAGAAATCCATCTTTTTCTCTGGGGGCTACTTTTATTCTTGTGACCCATGTTATCTTTATGAGGCTTTTTGGTAGGCTTAAACAAATTTGTTCTGAGATGTGGAAGCACGATAGCTTGCTGTAGGAATATCCTGTGGAAATATTCATTATTATGGGTGTAACACAAATCTGTATTTGTTTATGTCACAATTAGGGCTGTAAATATTTAATCACGATTAATCGCAAATTAATCGCACAAAGGGTGATTTGTCAAGTATTTAATACTAGTGAGCAAATATGCTGCTTTATGCAAATGTATGCATATATTTATTATTGGAAATCAATAAACAACACAAAACTATGACAAATATTGTCCAGAAACCCTCACAGGTATTGCATTTAGCATACAAAATATGCTCAAATCATAACATGGCAAACTCAGTGTGTCAGTGTACTGACTTGACTATGACTTGCCCCAAACTGCATGTGATTATCATAAAGTGGGCATGCCTGTAAAGGGGAGACTCGTGGGTACCCATAGAACCCATTTTCATTCACATATCCTGAGGTCAGAGGTCAAGGAACCCCTTTGAAAATGGCCATGTCAGTTTTTCCTTGCCAAAATTTAGTGTAAGTTTGGCGCGTTATTTAGCCTCCCTCCCGACAAGCTAGTATGACATAGTTGACAGGGTTTTAGTTTTATATGATGCCAGTCTCGCTTTAAAACTGAGCCCGCTACAATCTAAAAATAACAAATTGCGTTAATGCGTTATCAAAATTAGTGGCGTTAAAACAAGTTTGCGTTAACTCGTTATTATCGCATTAACTTTGACAGCCTTAGTCACAATAATATCTGTATTCCTGTTTGTATTGGTATTTATACAGGAAGTAAGCAGGGCCTACACAGAAAGTTAGACACTGTATAGATTACTGAAAACAAAGAAAGGGTTGGATCAAGGGAATGTTTTGTATTCTTGCTTGATCAATGACTTTTGACAATTAATCAATTATCAAAATAGTTAAATTCACAAAATAACTAAAGCCGATTCATTTTCTGTCAATCACCTTACCTATTAATTGTTACAGCTCTGATTATTAGATCCCAAAGTTAAAATACCACATCAGAAAGCTGTATCCTGTACTGCCCCACAAATCCAGCGAAAACTGATAAAGGTTATTGAGGGTGAACTAGGGCTGTCCCCTCTTAGTCGATTAGTCGACTATTCGGTTGTCTTGTTCTTCCTAGTTTTAGTCAGAACTAAGATTTTTTAAGACAATTAGACGTTTTTTATGCTTTGAATTTTTTATGGATGAAACTCACTTAATGTTTGAATATCTAAGTGAAAATTACATTATTACAAATGTTCCTGCACAAATTCAGATGCTGCTGGTATCTGTTCATGGTGCATCATTCATTCATAATACAAAGATTTGTTTACAACCCGAGAATCAGAAATGACCAGTGGTCTGTCCAGATGGAAACATTTTGCACTGCTATCATTTGTGTACAATAGTTGTAAGGAAAAGGTAATGGTTACAATTTACGATTGGCTTCAATATGTGCTCAACCACAACAACTAACTTGAAGTAAAAGAGAAAAATTTCACAGTGAATTTATTTCCTTATTCATTTAAAGACAACGCAGGTAATCCTTTAACTAACACAACGACAGAAGCTAAATGTATCATGCCATCAAGTTTTGATTGTCTGTATTAGTCAGACCGATTTAGAAAGAAATACATTCAACACACCATTCAGTTTTGAACGAGTCAGCTATTCCACTTCCAGTCCGTAGGCACACGATCATCAAAATCTATTAACCTCTTCATCATTGTTAGGGTGTTAATTGTAAGCAAGACAGATATTGGTAATGGATATTATCATTAAATTGTGCGCCCAGTGATATAACATAAAGTATTGTATTAGTAGGTTTTTATTTGGTATAATTTACAGTTTGAGGAAACAGTTAATTTCCCTTGTGCACTGCTGTGCTTCTCTTTATTGCTGTGGCTGATATCATCCCCGCAGATACTGACTGCTGTTAGGGGAGTGCTGCTCTATTTAAAATGTTAAATACGTACTGCACAGTTTTAATCACATTCTGCATGTTGGTATCTCTGAGGTCAAAACAATCAGGTTGTTTCTGGGTTTAGATTATTTTAAATTACACTTAATTTATGTGCTGCTATCCTCTATATAATTAGGAGGATGTTTTATAGGAAAACAACTTACATTTTCAACAACAAACCATGATTTAAAAAAAATCTGAACTTTAAAAAAGCAAATACTGTGCGTCAATTAGTGTAAAGTCTGAGAATACTAACAAATGACTACATAAAGTGTTATGAAACTGTGATGAGTTAAACAAGTGTGTTGTAAGATCACCAGAGGGTCAACAATTAAAATCTAGGTAAATTGAACCAATCTGCGTTCTGAGATGTGCAGTGGCTTAGAATAAAATATTCTCTCATAATAGACATACAGTATGGCAGAACTACTTTTACAGATTTGTATGAGAAAAGCGTAACTGAATAATAAATAATCGTTATTCAGTTTTCCTGTAAAAGTAAAGGAATGTATTCCAACACAGTCAGGCAGGGACAAGTATTATGACTGTTGAGTCAATTATGAATATCATTTGGGCGTGACAAAAGATGGGAACACATTGGACCTGGTTACTTGGTGTTGACTGTCATCAGATAAAATCATATATTGTGTGGTAAAGATTCTCATCTGGAGTCTTCACTGTCAGTCATTCAGTCATACAGACTTTGTTTTAAATGTTTTATATTTGCGGCAGACATGATGTCACTTGTGTGTTGCCCAAGGGAGACATACCGGTAAATAAACTTAGAAAAAAGAAGAATGGCGAGTAAAAATGTTTGTGGTATAAGAGTGTACTGAACAACTGAAATAGAGGATCTCACCCAAACAGTGTTTTTCCAATCGTTTTGGCCTTTTCAGTGTAAATGTCACTGCATTGCCGTCCATGTTTGCTTTAGTACAAGAACACGCTACAAGTGGGTCAAACAACACACTGACCACTGGTTCAGTGTGTTGTCGAGTAGGGCATTTACTCAGTCATAAGGTTTATGCTCCTCCCTGTCAAAGACTCAAAATCTGTGCAAGTTGGTGGATCCAATCTTTGTGTGTGTGGTTTATCGTATTCCTTGTAGGTTTTAGCTAGTCTTCAGATTTCTCCCAAGCGTTAGGGGAAGTGACCAGTAAACAAGTCTTAATGTAGAGCTGGGCAGACAAATAACAGTAGCTGGGAAAACAAATAAATTCCATTAATGGTATGATGCTAGGGAGCATTTAGCAGCAGGACAAACTTAATGGTAAAAAATAGATACCAAAAATCCATTTCTTTAATGACATTCCTGCCTGTTAAATGGATTCAGTAACACTTGTATTGTGTGTTACAGTTCTCAGTAGTTCTCTGTAACGAGATACTGTGTCTTTGTACTTATATGTGATTATAGAATTGTGTGATAACACAGTATAATTGGTATTGATTATTAAAATTAAAGATTGTCTTTCCCTAAACATTTCACAGATAATAATTGTGATTTTCAGACGGCTGAAAGTTCCTTGATAAAAAGTGTCTTTGCTCTTCTAAAATCAGCAGCTTTTCATGGCTGTTTATGTAATGACTTGACTACATACAGTATTTATATATCTCATTAAAGAAAAGAGTGTGTCACTGTGCGCACACACGTACACCGTAATCTCCCGAATGCACCTTCTGCCAGGGTGACTGAGGACATACTGCAGAGCAGGTTCACTTGGACTGGCTGGTACTTTGATAGTTGCTATGGCAAAGTCAAAGATCACAAAGTGTTATCAATTCAAGTAAGACAAAACACACCCTGATAATTATTCTGTACTTGACATTAATCAGACAGCAGTGGGGGATGGCACAGAGGCGGATAGAAACTCAAATGTCAACTCAAATTACACCAAATGATTCTGACCCTTCTGAGGAAATGTACTGTCTGTTATTTGTATTGATAGACTAATAAAGGAATCATAATTATCTATTGAATCATCTGAAGATGTAACCAGGATCCAAGTCCACACCCTGATCATGACCTGCACCAGCCAATCATTTCAATTATTATACGATAATAAATACCTTTATTTGGTATCATTAACTTCCTTGTTACAGGCCAAAGTGCCCTCTTATTTATGACTTTCCCGTATATCAAACCCTCTCTGACCTCTACCTTTAGTTTCACATAGATACAGACTAAATCTTGTAATTAAGGGCGTTTCCTTTCACAAGCCATAGTCCGTTTGGCTCATCTGAATCAGAATAAAATTGATACTTTTGATACAAATCAAAGCAGACTAATTCAAAAAATAATTTGCTCAGGGGTGTGTATAAAGGAGCGAATTTATCTTTTTCATCTCAAGAGCTGCCACTTCTGTGCAGAGAATCACAGACATTGATATTTTGCTGTCAAAGTTTTTTCAACCTCGACTCGGCACTGATCTACTGTGTGCATGATTGCCTTAAGTCATTAAAGTCATGTCATTCGAGATATTCTCCTCTAGTACATCTCAAATAATGTCACTGATTTTGTGGACTTTATTTAGCGTATTCTTCATGTTCTCTTTGGCCCTGATCAAACAAACGTCAGACTTCTGCAGAAGTCCAGGTCATTCCTCTCCCACTCATGTTAATATGTCATTTACCTGTGTCCATCTCAACAAATGCCCACACAGGCAGCCTGCGTTTTGGTTTGCTTGGAAACGGTCTGAGACCACCTCTCGCAGGCGGTCTCGAATTGGTTGTTTTGTTTGCACCAGAGTACGATTACTGCGTACACAACCGCCAAAACGAACCGCACCAGGGGTTGAGCCGCACCAGAGTGTGATTAAAACAGACTTAATGTTGGCTTGTGAAAGCGCTCTAAAACATGTTTCAAAGTTTCATCAGTTTATAATTCAGTGGTTCAAGTGAGTTGGGATGGATTCTGGCTAGGGATGTGATGGTGAGGACATTTTCCCACCGGTTAATAAACTTGTGACAACACCGGTGTTACTGATTGCACCAGACATTTTACAAGAAAAGATGACCGACAAAATGTGTAGCATGCTTACTTTGATCTTTACCATCGGGTGGCTGTGTGTCTGATCTCTCCGGTTCAGCTTTTGCTGCGGGGCCGTGGTTTCCACCTGGCACCGCTGCGCTGCGCACACCAGCTGTGAATGCTCCGTCCTCCTCGCGGCGATTGCCTCATTAACATTACGGTTCCCTTATAGCATTGGATTTGAATCTGAAATATTGCCAAATAGGCGCTTTTGCTTTTCGCTTCGACACCAAATCCTCCGCCATCTCTCGGTCTGTCAACTCTCTCTCTCGTCCCGTGTGTGTGAAATCTGACTCCTGCTACTCTGAGCTGAGACTCCTTAAGTTGCATTCACTGTCAGATTGTAGTGTCCGTCGTCCAACTGGCTATTGGTAACACGCCACTGATACGCCAAAATGAACTAAATGGGTTTTATTTCTGTAAAAAACAAAAGCAAAACGACGGTAGCGACGGTGGGTACATAATGTAATCGGTGTGTGCCCGACCAACGTGTAACACCAGTCGCACCGACTACCACGACAAGCCTAATTCTGGCCTTAATACATAAGATAACTGGGATGAGAACTGAAGTTAATCTATAAATGTGTGTTCATGTGTGTCTCAGGGATACATGGGATCCATTCCAGCTGAACCCATACGGAGCCGAGGAGGAATCTAAGAGAAGATGTTTCCAAATGGCCCAGTACCTGGTGGCTGTTATCGTGGGGTTAGCTGTCTTGGCCAGTGCCGTTATCGCTAAGGTAGGATTATCTGTCTGTCTATCAATTCATCTATTTAAGGTTAGTCATGTATTCATCATTGGTGTTGAGGCAATGAGGAAGAAGCTTTACCATAGGGTTCCTGGCACTAAATGGGAAGCCCCAAGCTTAAAATCTTTTTGATGCTCATATTTCATCTTTATAATATTCTTTGACAAACGTCAGAGTAAAGCCTTTTCTCACACAAGCAGACTAAAAAACATACACCGATCAGCCATAACATTAGGACAGCATGGTTTGTGTAGATGCTGCTCTTTTATTGTTCTCTTCAGTCATACTGTCTACTGCTGCATATGCATTACAGGATCTGTTGTATACACAACGCTTACTGGCAGCAGTGTTTGAAGCTGCTCCTGTGTCTAACATTTTGGCAGATTAGAAATGGTTGTTATGGCTTCTTTTTTTTTTTTTTTTAAACTCTTATTGTGGTTGAACAAAAGACTTAACTGTAATATATGCTTTTGATCTAGTCGATTTCTTTATTGCTCCCTGTAGCCTACATCTGACAGGGAAATATTTAACCAACCCTTGGTAACTAGAAAATGGAATACTGTCAGAAATGTATATAAACTGCAGTAATGTTATATTAATCAGTCATAAACAGCAAAAACGGTAATTATTTTAAATCCCAAATTAGTTTTTTGGTACAGTTCTTCGTCACAACTTTAATAGTTCACAAAAGCTTGAGTGTCTTATCTGTCTCTGCCTGACTGTCCACAAAGAAACATGAACAACATAGTGCTATTTATGGCAGGGTAGGGCTCAGAGCACTGGAGTATCCCTTTGTACCCAACTCTGTCTTTTTGGTGTTTTATCTCTCTCTGTATCTCCCTGTCTCTTTGTGTATCTCTGTCTTCCTCTTTGCAGATGTCATATTCATTTGCTCTCTATCAATCTTTAACCCTGCAGTATGTGCATGCGTTTGCATTGTCTGCCCCTCTGCTTCTGCCTCTGTTCCCTTTCAATTTCTCATCTCCCTCCTTTAGCCTTGTCCTTTCTTGGTGGTAAATCACAAGACCATGATCAGTCATAAAACAATGCATTCTCTAAATATCACTGTCTCTGTTTTCCTATGTAATCAAAGTCGTAATTGCAAAATACTTTTTTTTTTTTTTACATTTTTACATAGCTGTACTTTAATTATTTTTCCCTAAATGAAAACTTGTAATGGCTTTTACAAATGTTATAATGGTATTGCCTCTTCTCTGTTTGTATATCTGCTTGTCGTTGTTTTGTTTTCCTTTTCTTTGTTTTTGTAATTGACTTGATGTCATTGTAAATGAGGATCGCCCCTCAATGATCTCTAAAGTATAAATAAAAGTTGAATGAATGAATGAATGAATAAAAAAAGCAAACTGATTATTGTTCAACCTGATGAACTTCCTTATGGTGAAGAGTAAGTGACGACAATAATCCATGAAGGGTCCTTAAAAAGGTAATCAGGAAACGGTTGCCAGTAAATCGTCTTTATATTTACAGTAGCCTTTACGGGATGCTGTACACAGGACTTTACTGTAACTGCACTCAAAACAAAGGACAGTGAAAAAGTCAAATGCTCTTTTAGGGTCTCTCTACAATCTCAATCTTAACAAAGAGAGAAATGTTCATGAATTGTATAACGAGTATACTCTTGGTCTCTGTTCAATCAGGGCTCTCTCTTGGTGTTGTCAACGATGTCCAGTCCAACTTCCTTGCGAAGCGCAAAGGAAAAACAGTTCTACATGCTGATGTTGGTTTTCTGCCTGGTCTGGCCCAACTTCCTGGTGTTTATGAAATCACTGTGGAGATGTGCCTTCAAGAGCTTTGTACATCCCAACATGAAGACCTTGTCATTTGTACGTTTGTTTAAGCATACTCATTTATTGTGTAATCTGCTTTGCATGTAATGACAATGAATAAGATAGTGGAAAAATGTATATCATAAATCCTCATTTACAACCTTACATAGTAGCAATATTACAAGGATATTACAGCAGTATTTGTTTGCATTAATTATTTATGACTCTACTCAGCTGCTCAGATTATTAATCTTTATGAGGAAGACAATTTAGGGAATACTTTAAAATGGGTCCACACTAATATTCAGCTTTACTAAACCTATGACATGACAATACACATCTTTTAAAAACATAAAGGCTGTTTTTTATCTTACAAATGCATGTGCAATTAGCAGATCTTGACCATAGTATGTCAATGTGTCATACGGTTTTGAGACACACAATATGGTTTGATTAGGATAGGCCTTTTTGTGCACAGTGAGATTCATGCTTCTTGTGTTTTTCAAAAATGATTGCACACAGGAAACATGCAAGTTCCTCACTGCCACTATCATTGCATTCAGTAAATCCACCTATCATATGAAAAGAGACTAGTTTGTTTTCCTGATTGTTAAGCCAATCCTGGACAGTGGCAGCATGGTTTTACAAAAATGATGAATGTCAATCTAAATCTTAATGCTTAAATTTGACACTTTCAACCACCCAAGTATGTAAACGTAATGTGTGTTTTTGCGTCTTTTCCAGATTTGTGCCATTGAGTGTCTGGTCTCTCTTGGTACTGCAATCCTGGTGCTAGTCGTTATGCCCGAGTTTGATGTGTTGACTAATCTCTTCATCAGTGGAGGAGTCTGTATTGTTTCTGCCATTCTGCAGATAGTATTCAGACTACAGAGAGAGAATTGGAAAATCCTGTTCCCAATCTGCTCCCTCATTCTCACAATTGCTGGTAACTCTCTTTATATTTACTGTCTATCTGCAACACTGTCTGTCTGTCAGCCTGTCTCTCTTTTTAAACATGATACTAGTATCACTTCACAGAAAACACGCTCATAGGAGGTTGTTTTTTTAATAGCAATGCTGACATGTCTTTTCATCATTAGAACTAGAAAGGGGGTGAAGCAGCGAGAGGAACATGTGCAATACTAAATGTCATACTGATTGTTTTGCTCCGTTTCTCCTGCTTGTTTTGAACACATTTCAGTTATAGTGCGTGTCTTCAGGGTTTGACTGAACTGAGGTGTCTCTAATTATCTGTCAAGTCAGCTCTTTCACTTGTTTTTCCATGCAATGTCTGGTTCAGTAAACCTGCCACCCTCATTGTGACTGTCTCAGATGAATTATGTAAGATTTACTAACTGGCATGACAACACTGACAAGTTGTAATTTGAGCAATCAAATACAAGTTGCATGTAGGTTACAAGCTTCAGGAAAAACACCTCAGCAGCTCACATTGTTTAGAAAATATGTTTGAAAACTGGTGGTCGGGTGGAAAGTGGGCGTACAAAATGCAGAACTTGGACACCAGAGTCCAGGGTTCACATCCTGACACCCATCTGTGGTTATGTTTATGCAACTGAAACACGTTGGTTAAGGTTAGGGAAAGATCCTGGTTTTGGTTAAATATTAAAAACATTTTTTCCTTTTGACAGTGCCTATAAACTCAGGTCTAACCATAAAAAAGTTTAATAATGCTGTAGTCACAGCGGATATTGTAGCGTGAGAACAGATATTTGCGGGAAACAAAAGAAATATGTTGTCAGTGAACATTTGACCCTTGCCAGATATGATAATCGACAACATTTCCTCATTATGTTAGTAGAAAACGTAATCCGGTCTGCATTATGTTTCGTTCAAGGTGTGTTTGCTATTGCAAATTGGTTTTGTTTATAAATGTAAATCTAGGAGACCGGTTTGATGACTGAGTAGTATCGTTTTTATTTTTATAATTGACAATTACTTCAATATTGTACTTTTGAAGTAATTAGCTTGCATTCAAACTCACTGTCATGATAGACAGAGAAACAGAGCTACTAACAAACTGCTTAACTATTTAATAAATTAACTAACTAACTAACTGACTAACAGGTTACTGCCTCCTGGGGGTTGACTACTATGTTCGTGTTACATCATACGTGGATCGACAGAGCGCCGACTGCTTTATCTACGTTGCACTTGGAATTTTCTCATCATTCCTCATCTCCCTCTGCTGGTGGGAAAATCCACTGCAAGCTACTAATCGCATGCAGGTATAGTGTTTTTCAATAATGTGTTTCAATTGCCCTGTCTTCACTGTACCAACCTCCAAACTACAGAACTACCTTTTTTTTTTTTTTAAATCAGCAACCAAACTGGAGTTTACTCCATCCATTCATCCCACTCAGACTACCAGTTGATTATTTAAAAACCTGAAATCCACCACTGACCCCTAGCCTTAAAATATAAAATGTTATCTTAATTGCAACTGTTTTGGGCCATTTTTAGTATATATTTATGTATAATGTTATTGACTTGACATGATCAGTGAGACTCTTTCCATCTCTTTCTGTCTCCCTGCAGGATACGCTGTCAGAATTGGACGGTTTCAGGGACTTTGTGTTTGTCATCAGCAGTATTCTGAGGATAATAGTGACAGGTAATTATCTGCCATCAATGTATCAACATACAACATACAACAAAACATGCTGACAAAATAACACAGGCTCTTGAAATGTATCATCAACGCCGATATCCCTGTGTTTTTCCGCGCTTTCTCGTCATCTCATTTCCAGCATTTACACAGGAGTTCAAACAGATTTCTGTGATGTTAGAGGTGCAGATGGTTTGCAGAGGATGTTCTCCAGCTGTGATGAAG